>NW_006922425.1:486540-488831 GCF_000298275.1 Orycteropus afer afer
GTCAAACCAAATCAAGTGAATGTGGGGTAATGTGACAGTGGCAAGGGAATAGGCACTGGGCTAGTCCTTACTTCTTTTAATCATTTGTTGATGCCTTTCTCTTTCGTCTCCTATTAAAGGCTTCCTGGTGAAACATACTAGGACTAAGGGAAGCTTGATAGGGTAGGACCAATGAATAACTTGCACACACCTTGGAGGGATTATTTAATGTATATGATCAGTTGTTGCTTTCTGTCTCATACTATTTTATCTAGAATGTGAATTCTTAATTACTTTTTAATATGGCCTAATTTGGTATCCTAGATCATCACCAAATCATGGTGATAAACAAAAAAGACAAAATGGATTCCAATTCAGCACGTTAAACTTAACATTTCAATATCAAATTCACCTTATTTACTCTGACCCTACCCAATTCTGAAAAGAATTAATGATATTTTATTTATACCAAAACTTATCATAAAAAGGAAAATAATTTGAGGAAAACGTGACAAAGTCAAGAATAACAGAAATAAGACAAAGACAGGATTTAAGTTTGGATACAAAAAAACCTGCTGAAAGGTTCTTTATCTTTGTTAAGGGACAAAATAAAACTCCTGATTGCCAAGCCAAGAGAGAGAAACAATTAATTACATGAGACACAGTATTCCTCGGATAAAAACAAACCAGTTACCAGAAGCTCCATTACTTCTGATTTTGAAATTAGAGGGAAAATTTATCCAAAGTGTCCTTGAAAGAAGAAAACTGAAATGTAATGTCTTCAACATCCATATAGTAAATACACAACATATTTTATAACAAAATTTCTTACAACTTCTTCCCTATAAGTAGGCCAATGACAAATATCACAGAGCAATATACTCTGATTTGTACAGTAAATTTAGCTGAGTTGGTAACACTACACAATGGCCTACTGAAATGGCTTCCTAAAACTGGATAGACACAATCAAAAACACACCAGGCCCAGTAGAGAGGCCACGCCAAAGGAAATTCATTGCACCTGGCTGATCTCGAGCAATGTCCTAAAGGTCACTCTGTAAACAAAACCTAAAAATCTGATTCACTCTGCTGGCCCTTCTCCAACAAATAGCAGCAGTTCTGAAATACTGATAACCAACTCCATAGGCCAACAGAATTCAGAGTATCATTCCATTCTAAACAATAAACAGTTGTCCCTATTCCTAAAAGGCATGGTTCATTGCGGGTAGCCTTAAAAAACCAAAAACTCACTGCCATCGAGTCAGGGCCAACTCATAGTGACCCCTCCTTGGGTTTCTGAGGCAGTATCACTAGTGAAGTAGATTGCCCAATCTTTCTTCCAAGGAGTGGCTGATGGGTTTGAACTACCAGCCTTCTGGTTAGCAGTCAAATGCCATAGCCCCTACGCCACCAGAGCTCCTGGGTCCCTAAAAATTACTGGTTGCTTGCCTTGATGGTTTACCAAATCAGTTCAGCCCTGGGCTTAAATGAACAAAACAGAAGATGATATGCACAATGGTACAGGGGTGGCTAAAACGTAACCTCCAAACCTTATACTAGAGTCTAATTGACTGAAGACAACATGCTAAGGGTTCTTTTACTAGCGGGGAGGAACGTTTTTTTCTGAACTATTGCCACTTCAGAATTTCACTTTCAGGTGTCTTAAATCTCCGTAGAAATCCTATCTTTTTCCTATTTTCACACCTGTTCATCAGAGTTGCGGTAAGGGAGCAGAAGGTAGAGAGGGGCTTGTGTCTGAAGACTTTTTCTATTTACTCTCCCAGCACTGCGTCATGAAGAACATTTGTATCGTTTTACTGATTGGCACATCAGACATGAGACATCAAGAGGGGCAGCCTCCACATAGAGGGAAAGCTGAACAGACAGGAATGCCTGAATAAAAAGGGCACAGGGAGGGAATAGTCACTGGGAGAAGAGAGGAAGAGAGATTTTTATGGTTGGGGATTATAATTGGAGTCGTGAAATCAAATGTGCACAAACTGTTGAATGTAAAATAAATCTGCTTTGTAAATTTGCGCCCAAGACACAAAAAAAAAAAAAAAAAAAGAAGAAGAAGAAGAACCTCTAAGTCCACTAAAAGGAGTCCTGGAGGTGCACTGGTTAAGTATCTGGCTGCTAACTGCAAGGTCGCAGTTCAAACCCACCAGCCACTCTGCAGGAGAAAGATGCAGTTGTCTGCCTCTGTAAAGATTTGTTGTTGTTATGTGCCGTCGAGTCAGCCCCGACTCATAGCGACCCCTCCTTGGGTTTCCGAGGCAGTATCACTACGGAAGTAGGATTGCCCAATCTTC
>NW_006922425.1:489227-493331 GCF_000298275.1 Orycteropus afer afer
TGGCAGAGCAAAAAAGGAAAAAAAAAAAAAAAAAAAAAGACCTGAAGTAAAATGGTAGGCATGGAAGTTGTTATTATATTAGCTTCTCTACTTTTTGATAATGGTTGATCTTTTATAATTAAAAAAAAATCTTTTTGAGATTGTCTATTCCCCATACTTGTCAATGAGTATTAGCATTTTGCTTTTCAACACTGTGAAGCCAGTAAGTTAAAAATGGCATCACATTGCTTTAGTTTACAATTCCTTGGTCACCAGTCAAGTTGAATATAACATGTAATGTATTTATAACTCAGCCATATTTCTTCTTTTATGAACTTAGAGCTTTTGGGTAAAATGTCCTCTCTATTCTTTATGCATTCTTTCATTAATTTTAAAGGCATGCAAGTAGAAAATTTTCTTACAAAAAATAAAACTTGTACTCAAAATAACTGCCCTTTAAGTAGGATCTTTACATGTGTGCCCCTTTTTTGGATCTTTTCCACCTTACCTACAGGGCCTTCAAAGAAAAAGATTTCCCCACTACTGAAATGGACATAAATTTCCTAGAAACAATTAAAAAATAGGCCTCCAGAAAAGCTTCTTTCTTTCCTAGAATCATTAGAACAGAAGGCCTGTGGAGGAAATCTTGGTCTCTGAGGAAAGGAATTTGTCTAATAGCTGTCACTATAGGGTTTTCTTGTTGCTGTATTAAAGATGGAGATTTACAGTTGGAAATGAGTATGTTCTATTTAGATAAGGAAAGAAACCTTAAACTCCACAAATTCCCAGAAAATACAGAGAAAGACACATGGAAACTCACAAATCACAAGAAAGAAGGACCTAAAGAAGCAATGGGGAATAAGAACTTGGTCAGCAGCAAAGATTAAAGGGTCCCAAGGGTTCCCAGCTGCACTCATCCTTGTTCCAACCAGCTTCAGTAAGAGCACTGATGCCAAGAGACTCTGTGTTGATAAAGAAATTGAACAAACTCAAACTCCAAACGAGGGAATCCAAGTGCTGCAGCCCCTCTCTTTATCGAATTCAATTCATGGAAGGAAGAACGTCTTGAAAGCTAAAGGGCATCTGGAATCACAGAATTCTGGGAAGCAGACAGATTATTTATGGAGTCCATCACTTACAGAGTCAAATGGCTTCCATACTGCTGGGGCCAAGTCTCTGAAACCACATTCTCTTGTACTACTGTTTATTTCCACCTCTGACCATATCCTTCAACTTGAAAATGGCCAAAGTAAGTTTAATTTGAAACCATGATCCAGACCACACTTGTAAAACAGACAAAAAAAAATTTGAAAAAAATAGCTAGATGGATTTTGTCCTTGATCTCACCATTGAGACTGTGAGCTTACAATGAAAATATGTTCAATGTGTGATATAATTGATTGGACATGTTCCAGGACATTTTTGAGGGCAAGCCCAATCATGAACATGACACTGTAGACTACCTACACAAATATCATCCACCATGCCTTTGCCCCCTGCCTTTCTCTTACTGTAAGGGTTGGGAAAATTCTCTGACTCTTTTGCAACTATAGATGACCATATGATCCAGTTCTGGCCTATGTGATGCAAGAGGAAAGTCGTCTTCTTAAGAGGACAGATATACCTCTGGCAAACCCTTCTGCCATTTGCCTTCTTTCGTCCTATAAAGAGTACAGACATGAAGTGTAGCCATCAGGCAATAATGAGGATGAGAACCACATACTAAGCATGTTGAATTGGAAAGACAGAAAAGTATGGGTTCTTCAGGCTACCTACCTGAATTGCTTACCTCCAATGAAATAATAACTACACGCTTATCTAAGTCTCTATTAATTGCAAGTCCTGCTACTTGCAGCCAAACACAGTACTACTGATACACGAGGGACAGCCATATGAATAATAATTGAGCTTTACATTGTGATAGAAACAGACAGATATTAAAAATGCAGTAGATCCATCATAGATGTTGTAAAAGAACTAGAGAATATATTAAGGAAGAGTGGTCAGGTCAGTTGTTCCCAGGAAGGATAAAAAGGCTACACAGACAAGGCAATAGTTGAGAGTCTTAAAAAAATGAAGACATGGTTGGCAGAAGTAGAAGGAAAAGAAAATGCTTAATTTAAATGCATAATCTCCCCTCCTTCCCAGCTTATTTGAGTCATAATGCAATTATTAATTTAATTCTGTACCTCCTTATAAACTCATCTCTATCAGCCCAGCTAGCACTTCTATAGCATTCAAATCTGTAGTACTAATCTGTCAAGTATTTCTCTTGTTTGTTCCAATGTTCAAACCCTGTGTGTATTACTTTCTCCCCCAGATTGCTTGAGGACAGAGGTCATGACTTGGTTTATCAGGTGTACTGATCCAGCACCTGGCTAGCACAGAGAAAATGCTCAGAAAAGGTTCAATAATGTTACCTCTATTCCCTATGCTTAAAAAAATAAAATAAAAAGTAAGCAAATCTAGAATATTGCAATATACTCCTCATTCTTTCAAGAACAATTTATAAGGCTCTGCAACAGCCAAGCATTATGTGATGACAGAGAGATTATTAAAATAGAATGAAACCTAGCCCTTATGTTGCTTATAGTTTAATGGACAATTGCTACAATGCCTTAATAAACCAAGTAGGCATAACTTACTGGCTGCACAACCATGTCCCTGTGCATAATCATAACCCTATTTCTGGCCTATAAGAAGTCTTACCTTTCAAGTTCTCTACACAAAAACTTACTCTTGTTCCTTATCATCTAGGAATCATCTCACTCTTAAGAGTAAAAGTAAGGACATCATGTTGGCATTTGTGATCATCTAAAATCTCAGTGCAATAAACCTGGCAAAGATCCTCTAGGAAATCAAATCAGTCTATTGTGTAATTTACAGCTTCAAAGAGTCTGGAGACAATCAGGATCCAAGTAATTAAGAAAATTACCTCACCATCTACTCAGATCCTTAGAAATGCTTTTGAAATGTCTAACTGCAGCTTTAGCTACCAGTGAAAGTCAGTCTTAGGGAAGGCACTCCTCCCACATACCAATTTAGTTACTAATTTAAGGAGAAAATTCTCTTTGGCCAAGCATCTCATTATAGGAGTCTAATACCATGTGCTGCATATTCTAAAAGACTCTCCCTGTTTTCCTTACCACATAGACATTGTTAGACATGAGGAAAATCCCTTGAAAACACAGCTTCGTACCTCCCATTCAACCCAAACATTCATCCACCTCAGAGATATGAGATTCAGACAAAGAGTAGTAATAATGTGGCCTAGTGGATAAGGCATTTGGCTGCTAACCAGAAAGTCAGTGGTTCAACCTACCAGCAGCTCCACAGGAGAAAGATGAGACAATCTACTTCTGTAAGATTTACAGCCTCAGAAACCCAATGGGGGTCGCTATGAGTTGGAATCGACTGGATGGCAGTGAGCTTTGGGTTTTTTGTTTTGTTTTGTTTTTGTTTTTGTTTTTGTACAGACTCAATAGGAATGCAACTGGGTTCTCAGAAGAATCAAACAAAAATCGATTAAATTATGAGTCTCTCAAAAGCATCTGTAAAAAAATACTGAATCCTGCTGGCAACATGCGAGAATATCCATAAAAACATTCTTCAGCCTTATGACCTTGTTATTCTGTTCTAAATGTGTTTTTCACATTTTCAGTGCTCACTCATGCAATTAAAGCCTCAAAGCATCTTGGCTGGGGGCACTGGATTTCAAGCCAAGTTACCTGAGGGAGTAAGAGGCTACATAGAGGGGGATCTATAGTCACTGGTCACCCGAGCCAAATGGAAGATGACTACCACAGCCTATTAATGACTCTGGAAGTCTCAAGCTTTCTCTTGGTTCCCCAGTCTGCCTATACCACTAAATAAATGGAGACCTAGGGCAGTGAACTGAAGGGAGTGCCTGAGATATGATGCTAAATGCTTGGATTGATCTCAGGAATCATGTTCTTTACATTATCTTGCTTACAATAATCATGCTGACAAGTAAATGTCAAATCTCTAATTTTAGTGACAGATCAATGTGGCTGCTTTGATCTCATTCTCAATCAAGACCACCTACAATACACACTGTAATTCATTATAATGATAGCAAGACATCACGAAACATCTTATAGATGA
>NW_006922425.1:493431-498777 GCF_000298275.1 Orycteropus afer afer
GCACTCCCAGACCTCCTTAATTCCTTTAGATTTTATAAACCTGCTAATTTCTACAAGTATATTTAAGATGTTCATGTTAATAATCTTACTTTGACAGTGACTAAAAAATGAATTCTATTTAATTGCCTACTTCACTGTTCCCTTATGGTCCTTCAACAAATGAGTTAGACAGAAGTAGGAAACAAGCATTACAGGGATTTCGCCCTAATAATTCATTTGTATAACGCTATATAGCAAATTATATCCTAGACAAATTAATTTTTTATTTAAAACAGCTTGAAATTTATCAACTGTAAAGTACAAGAAGAAAAAAATATTTTTGTTTAATTACCTTACTTCTAAAATAATTGCAATTCAAAATATTCATAGTTAGATAATTTATCAGTGGTTATTATTATTACTAATCTAGTGCCTAAGGCATTTGACAGCTAACCAGAAGGCTGGCAGTTCAAACCCACCAGCATTCCTTGGAAGGAAGGTTGGGCAATCTACTTCCATAGTCATACCATCTTGGAAACACAAGGAGGGGTTGCTATGAGTCGGATCCGACTCAATGGCAGTGAGTTTTTTTTTTTTTTTTAATCTCAATTAATGATTTCAGCTAAGATTTACTGAATACATAGCTTTATGGCAGGCATTGTACTAGCAAATTGTAAGTCCAGCAAAGTAGAATCCAGCATTTGATTCAAAACAGCCAGAAACAAAACAAAACAAAACAAAAAACTGTTACTGAGTCAGTCCTGACTCATGGTGACCCTATGTGCTACAGAGGAGAACTGTTCCATAGAGTTTTCTTGGTTGTAATCTTTATGGAAGCAGATCGCCAAGCCTTGCTTCCTCAGTGCTGCTGGGTGGGTTCTAACTGCCACCCTTTAGGTTAGGAGTCAAGTGCAAGCTACTTGTGTCACCCAGCGACCTTTAAAACAGCCATAAATAGGTTTTTAGAAATCTGCAGGCTCCATGAAGTTATTCTATTTCCACCACAACTTATTAGGAGGTGGGGTCATATATACTCATGGCTCCCAAGTGATTCTGCTTGTCTCCAAAATGTCTCCCTCCCCTACTCCTTTTAAGGAGGTCTGGTGGTACAGTGCCTAAGGCATCTGACTGCTAACCAGAAAGTTGGTAGTTCAAACCCACCAGCCACTCCACGGAAGGAAGATGAAGCAATCTATTTCCATAAAGATTCATGGCCTTGGAAACCCAAATTGGGTAGCTATGAGTTAGAATTGACTTGATGGCAGTGGGGTTTTTTGGTTGTTGTTGTTTTGTTTTTGGTTTGGTTTATTCCATTGTACAAAGAAAAAGAGGCTAGGATAGGATAAGATAATTTATCAATTACCAACATTCACTGAGGGATCACATACTCCTGACTTCTAAGATTATTCAGCAAAGCAGATTTTCTTTTTCCCCCTCAAAGAAATATTTAAAACTTAAAATTGTTTCTGCTTCTGGGTATAATGACCTAAGGACTATAGGACCTCCTCACTTCCCCACACACATATACATGTACTTGCGTGTGCATGTGCACACATGCACACACACAGAAAACAACTATAAAACCTGCATATAATAGGGAGAGAAATGGACTTAAGGTACTGGGGAGTGAATAGAATCACACAGAATCTGACAGGGAATCCATGAGGAATGGAGAGAGGGAGCTATACAAATAAGTTTTCATCACCCTGGCTTTTAATCTGGGGCTAAGAACAACACTGATGGTCCATAGGAGCTGGTGGAGGAGGTAAACAAATGGGGGAAAAAAAAAACCTTCTCATCTTTCTAGTTTGGAAACCAACAAGGTCAAGCTGAGAAAACATTAGAGTGAGTGGGGGAATACCAGAAGGAAGAGAGCCAGGGAAATCTCCAAACTCTGCCTACTCATCTCTCACTGAACCCTGAACCATGCTTGTGTGGAACAGATGCAAAGGAAATGAACAAATTCTGAACTGAAATTGGAAATTTCACCCTAAAGTTATTGATGACTGAAGAGACAGATATAGAAGGGAAATAGTGTGCCTTGTAGTCTAAGGCTAAGTGCAGTCCAAAGGTACACAGCAGAAGTAGGCACATGTGAAAAATCCAGTCATTCAGGCCTAGAAAACCAGACAAAATGAGTCCAAGACATCATAAGCACTGAAGAGAATGAAACAAAGAGTAGATCCCTAAACCCTATCTATGCACATATCTGACTAAATCCTGAATCATGCTTGTGCAGACCAGACTCTTAGCAACCTGTCCCTGAATATTTTAACAGAGACAAGAGCTGCTGCACAAGAAACAGAGTTACCTGTTCAGACATCGCCAAGAAAACTAACTGCTGAAACAAAGGAAACAACACTTTTCACAGGAAAAGAACATAAGCCAGAATCTCCTCAACTTAACATTCATAATATACAAGATATAACCCAAAAGTATCCAGCATAAAAAAAAAGAAGAAAATGGAACACATTATCAAGAGAAAAGAAAATCAATCAAGTCCAATCCCAAGATGAACAAGATGTCAGAACTAACAAACAAGGAGTTTAAAGTGGCTATTATAATTCTCCTGAATGAAAGACAAGAAAACACTTTCAACTAATGAAAACCTCAGCAGAGAAACAAGAAGTCTCACCAGAGAAATGGAAACAGTAAGGGTAAATTTAAAATGGAAAAAAAAAAAAAATTAAAAAAAAAAAAGAACACTAGATATTTAATAACTCCTTGCCATTGAATCGATTTTGACTCATAGTGACCTCCACTGGGTTTCCAAGACTAAATCTTTATACACCGTTCGTCCATGGAACAGCTGCTAGGTTCAAACCACTGACCTTTTGGTTAGCAGCCAAATACCTTAACCACTGTACCACCAAAGCTCCTTAGATATTTCATAGCCAAATGAAAGTGATAGAGGAAAGAATAAGCAAACTTGAAGACAGATCAATAGAAATGACACAAGGTAAAGACAAAATAGATTGAAATAAAATGAGGAGAAGCTCAAGGATCTGGTAAATGATGTCAAGCAATCATGTTGTTGGTAGCTGCCATCAAGTCAGCTCCAACTCATAGCAACCTTATGGACAGCAGAACGAAATGTTGACCAGTCCTGTGCCATCTTCCTGACTGCTGGTATGTTTGAGTCCATCTCATTGAGGGTTTACTTCATTTCCACTGACCTTCTATCTACTATACCAACCTTTCCCTTTTCTAGTGATTGATCCAAAGTAAGCTATCCTCATTTCTAAGTAGTATTCTGGCTGCATCTCTTTTAAACTTATCTGTTTGTTTTTCTGGGATTCCATGATATATAAAATTAAAAAAAGTCAAGGCTCTGACAAGATGACAGACTACGCAGACAAGCTAGCCACATCCTCTGCAACAACAACAAAAACAAGAAGCCAAATGAAACAGATACAGTTGTTAATCCTGGAACCCTGAGCTTTGAAGGAAGGGATAAAGAAGTGGATCAAATACTGATTAGCAGAAAAAACTGAATGAAAACAGTGAACAAGGAGACAAATGGAGCTGTGGGCTTCCAACTGGCCTAGCAATGTGGTCATTTTGACTTTTTGCAAGCAGCATTCTGATTGGGGAAGCAATTGGCTCTGTTTGCTAATGACTGCATGGGCACTCAAACCAATGGCTGGAGACCAGAAAAGTTTGATATTCCCCTTCTTTCCCTTGTCCCCCACACCCTCCTGGTGAGTGGAGGTGCAGCCATCTCCCCAGCCTACCCATCTGCTGGACTGGCAGGAATTCCATAACAGCCATGCTCCCTGCCCCCTGTTGTCTTCTTGGGAGACAGAACTAGTACTGGGACCTGGTGCCCAGCTCCCAATCATCTTTTGGGTTGGCGGAACTTCTTCTGGGACCAGGTGCTAGCTGCCTTTTGAGCTAGCAGGAATTCCTTCTGGAACTAAGCACCCTGATCCCAGCCAACTTTTGGGATGGCAGGAACTTCTTCAGAGTCTAGGCACCCTGCATCCAGTTGCCTTCTGGGCTAGCATGAACTCCTTCCAGAACCAGGTGCACTACTCCCTGCTGCCTGCTCAGCCAGCAGGAATACCACACAGGTGCCCAGCCATGCCCCCTCATCATCACCTTTATTTTTTTTTCTTTTAGTCCCTTTCTCTGTTTTTCCCTTTTCCTTGTTCCTTTTTTCTTCTTTATCTCTTTTTATTTTCCCCATCCATTTACTTTTCGTCTTGCGTTTTCTTTATTATCCTCTTTATCTTGGTGTCTTTGCATTTCTTCCTTCTCCAGAATTTATGTTTTGTTTGTTTGTTCCTTTTCCCCTCTTTTTATCTTTAGCAGTCCTTTTTTTCCCTTTCTTTTCATTTTATTTTTGCTTTTTGAGGTTGATGCTCTTTGTTTTTCTACTTGTTTTTAGCCTCTTTTTTCTTTTATTCATTATTTTCTTTTTTGTTGTGCTGTTTGTATGTTTTGTTCTCGTTTTTATTTTGCTGTTGTTGTTTTCTTTTGCTTTTTGTCCCATCAAACAAGACTAAGGAACCATGCCAATACTACCCAAGCACACCCACAACTGCTGTAGCTGCATCCACTGGGCAATGGACAACAGCTGCTTCTGGATCCACTGATCAACAACAGATGGTGGCCTAAACCAGCCAAGCTTCCCCTTAACTGCTCTACATGAACAGCAAAAAGAGAACTGTGCATACATTCTCATCCTCTATCACACCCACCAGGAGACAGGTGGTGAGCACCAAACTAGTGAACACAGTAGTATACCAGCCTTGTGACTTGGATGTATCAAAACAAAATAAAGAAAAACAAAAACAAAAACCTGAGTGAAACACAACAACATGAAAACAACAATTAAATACAAACACAACAACAACATAATGTCTCAGAGACAACAGATGATCCCAGTTAACATTGAGAAGCAAACTACCGTAGTAGAAACAAAGGATCAAATACAAAGCCAGAAAACCTCCATGAAGAAGATATGCCATTGGAACTACCTAATAAGGAATTAAAAATAATTATATTCAGGTACCTTCAATGGATTGAGAGAGAGAGAGAGATCAAGGAAAACACAAACAAAACTCTAGACTAGAAGAATTCAGGGAATCAATACAAAAACAAACTGACAAAATACATGAAAATTTAGCAACCGTACAAAAACAGCAAAAGGAATCCAGAAGATTAATACTAAGATTTCAAAAATAACATACTGAAAAGACAAAGGAGTAGAATTGAATCAACGGAAGACAGGATTACAGGTGTTGTGGTTAGGTGCCGTCGAGTCATTTCCAACTCATAACAACCCTATGCAGAGCATAATGAAACACTGCCTGGTCCCATGCCAGCTCCACGATCCTTGCTACATTGAGCCCATCGCCACAG
>NW_006922425.1:500257-501425 GCF_000298275.1 Orycteropus afer afer
AGCTGTCTTCCAAATCTCTTGGTATAACTGAGTGAGTGCCTCCAGTGTGGCATCTGTTTGTTGAAACATCTCAATGGGTATTCCGTCAATTGTTGTGCCTTATTCTTCATCAATTCTTTAAGTACAGCTTCAACTTCTTCCTTCATTACCATTGGTTGTTGATCATATGTCACCTCCTGAAATGGATGAAGGTCGACCAGGTCTTCTTTATACAATGACTCTGTGTATTCCTTCCATCTTTTTTTGATGCTTCCTGCATCATTCAGTATTTTGCCCATAGAATCTCTCAATATTGCAATGTGAGGCTTAAATTTTTTCTTCAGTTCTTTTAGCTTGAAAAATGCTGAGCATGTCTTCCCTTTTGGTTTTCTAACTCCAGGTCTTTGCATATTTCATTATAGTAATTGGCTCTGTCTGCTCAAGCTACTCTTTGAAATCTTCTGTTCAGCTCTTTTAACTTGTTGTTTCTTCCATTTGCTTTGGCTACTCTCCACTCAGCGGCAATTTTCAGAGTCTCTTCTGACATCCATTTTTTTTTTCTTCCTTTCTCATCTTTTTAATGACCTCTTGCTTTCTTCATGGATGATATTCTTGATGTCATCCCATAATTCTTCTGATTTTCAGTCATTGGTGTTCAATACGTCAAATCTATTCTTTAGATGGTCTCTACATTCAGAAGGGATACATTCAAGGTCATATTGTGACTCTCGTGGACTTCTTTTAATTGTCTTCAACTTCAAGTTCAATTTTCTTATGAGTAGTTGATGGTCTGTTCCACTATCAGCTCCTGGACTTGTTTCGGCTAAAGATATAGAGCTTTTCCATCACCTCTTGGCACAGATGTAGTCAATCTGATTTCAGTTTACTCCATCTGGTGATGTTCATGTGTATAGCCACCATTTGTGTTGTTGAAAAGGGGTGTTTGCAATGAATAAGTCATTGGTCTTACAAAATTCTATCATGTGGTCTCCAGCGTTATTTCTGTCACCAAGACCAAATTTTTCAACTACCGGTAATTCTTCTTTGTTTCCAACTTCTGCGTTCCAGTCACCAGTGATAATTAACACATCTCGATTGCATGTGCAGTCAATTTCAGACTGCAGAAATTGATAAAAAATCTTCAATTTCCTCATCTTTGGCTTTGGTGGTTGGTGCGTAAATTTGAAGA
>NW_006922425.1:501525-503815 GCF_000298275.1 Orycteropus afer afer
ATGAATATTATCCTATCACTGACAGCATTGTACTTCAGGACAGATCTTGAAACATCCTTTGTGATGATGAATGCCATGCCATTCCTCTTCAAACTGACATTCCCAGAATAGTAAATCATATGGTCCTCTGATTCAAAATGGCCGAAACAGGCCCATTTCAGCTCACTAATGCCTAGGATATCAATTTTTATGCATTTCATTTCATTTTGACAATTTCCAATTTTCTAGAGTTATATGCTGTACATTCCATGTTCTGATTACTAATGGATGTCTGCAGCTGGATGTTTCTCCTCAAACTGAGTCATGCCACACCAGCAAATGAAGGTCCTGAAAGCTTTACTTTATCCATATCATTAAGGTTGGTTCTACTCTAATGGTGCAGATCTTTACCACTTGTATTTTGAGTGCCTTTCAACCTAAGGAGCTGGTCTTCCTGCACGGTATCAGATAATGTTTCAGAGCTATTCATAAAGTTGCCCAGTAATGTATCAGGCAGTGTTTCTCTGCTATTCATAATGTTTTTCCTGGCAAATTTTGGCCTATTTTCAATAGGATTACAGACCCGGAAGACAAAGCTCTCAACACTACTTTGTTAAAGGAACAATCTGAAAAAAAGAGAATGGATAAACATAAGATTTATGTGAGACTACATCAAGATGAATAATTTACACAAGATCAAAATTTCAGAACAGGAAGACCACAGAGAAAACTGTCAAATATTGTTTGGAAAATAACTTCCCTAATATTATGAAAGGTGAGAAAACATGCATTCAAAAAGAACAATGAACTACGAACAAGATAGACTCCAAAAGAAAATCACCAAGACATATCATAATCAAACTTTCCAAAACCAAAGAGAGAGATTCCTGAAAGCCACTTAGGAAAAATGAAAAGCTGCCTACAGACTAAGTTCTAATTTCTTGGCAGAAATCATACAGGCAAGGAGGTAGTGGAATGACATATATAAAACCCTGAAAGAAAAAGAATTACCAACCATGAAATATATAAACAGCAAAAGTATCCCTCAGATATGATGGCAAAATTAGGACATTTTCAGATAAAAAGAAATTAAGGGAATTTGTTAAAACCAGACCAACCCTACAAGTGATGCTAAAAGGAGTCTTTTGGATGGAGAACCAACAGCAGACAGCAACCTAAGATTAACGCACATGACAACAACACCCAGAAACCAACCCAGATGTAAAAGTATCCAAAGGAAAATAAACCTACAACACTCAAAATAGGAACCACAGACATCAATTTGTAAATTGATGAATACCTATGCAAAGTAAAAAGGGAATAAACTATATAGTCACAGAAATTCCGAACAGAGAGGAAGTCAATATGATTTCAAGATAGAATGAATTGTTTTAAACTTGGGAAGAAAATTAAAAGTTAGAAGGTAACCTCAAAGAAAATTAATAAACCTCACCAAAAAATTAAAAAGAGTAAAGTCATAAATATTAATTAAGCAAATACTAAAAAAACAGCAACTAAGGAAATGATAGGAAAATCCATAAACAAAATTAGCTCAGCACAGGAATATGGAACAAAGAAATCAGCAGCACTACAAAAAAAAAAAAATACACAACAAAATGACAGCAATATATTCATACTTACTGATAATTACACTAAATGTAAATGGATTAAATGCACCAATCAAGGGACAGAAAGTTGCAGAATGAATAAGAAAACATGACCCAGTAATATGCTGTCTACAAGGCACACACCTTAGACACAAAGACAAATACAGACTGAAAATCAAGAGTTGGAAAAAATATTCAAGCAAATGGCTATAGTAAAAGAGCAGGAGTGGCAATATTAATTTCTGATATAATATACTTTAACACTAAAACTACCATAAGAGTCAGAAAAGGACATTATATAATGATTAAAGGCCAATAGAACAAGAAGTAATGAATACCTATGCATCCAATAAAAGAGCCCCCAAATAGATAAATCTAAATTTTCCAGAATTGAAAAGAACAACAGAGAGCTCCATTAAAATATTAGACTTTATTATACAATTTTCAATGGAAGACAGAACAAATAGAAAGAAATTCAACAAAGACACAAAAGAACTAAACAAGACAATCAACCAACTTGACCCTATAGACATAGACAGAACAACAACAACAAAATATACATTCTTTTCCACTGCATATGAAACATTCTCCAGAAAAAAAACATAGCTTAGGCCACAAAGAAAGCCTCAATAAATTTAAGAACATTAAAATACTGCAAAGAATCTTCTCAGATTACAATGCTATAAAATTAGAATTCAACAACA
>NW_006922425.1:504485-507689 GCF_000298275.1 Orycteropus afer afer
TCTTTTCTCCATTTATCATGATGCTGCTTATTGGTCCAGTTGTGAGGATTTTCATTTTCTCTATGTTGAGATGTAATCCATACTACAGTCTTTAATCTTCATCAGTAAGTGCTTCAAGTCGTCTTCACTTTCAGCAAGCAAAGCTGTATCATCTGCATATTGCAGGTTGTTAATGAGTTTTTCTCCAATTCTGATGCCACACTCTTGTTCATATAGTCCAGCTTCTTTGATTATTTGCACAATATAGAGATTGAACAAGCATGGTGAAAGGATACAACCCTGATACACTCCCTTCCTGATTTTAAACAATGCAGTATCCCCTTGTTCTGTTCAAAATGACAGCCTCCTGGTCTATGTATACATTCCTCATGAGCACAATGAAGTATTCTGGAATTCTCATTCTTCTCAATGTTATTCATAATTTGTTATGATCCACACAATCTAATGCTTTTGCAAACTCAATAAAACACAAGTAAACATCTTTCTGGTATTCTTTGCTTTCAGCCAACATCCATCTGACATCAACAATGATATCTCTTGTTCCACGTCCTCTTCTGAATCCAGCTTGCACCTCTGGAAGCTCTCTGTCAATACACTGCTGCAACCATTTTTGAGTTATCTTTAGCAAGATTTTACTATCACGTGATGTTAATGACATTGTTTGGTAATTTCCACAATTCTGTGGGATCACCTTTCTTTGGAATGGGTACAAACATGTATCTCTTCCAGTCATTTGGACAGGTAGTTGTCTTCTAAATTTCTTGGCATAAACAAGCATGTGCCTCCAGTGTGGCATCCATTTGTTGAAACATCTCAGTGGGTATTCTGTTAATTCCTGGAGCCTTGTTCTTCACCAATTCCTTCTGCGCAGCTTCACCTTCTTCCTTCAATACCATTGGTTCTTGACTATATGCCTCCTCCTGAAATGGATGAACATTGACCAATTATTATTGGTACAGTGATTCTGTGTATTCCTTCCATCTTCTTTTGATGTTTCCTGCATCATTCAATTTTGCCCATATAATCTTCCCAATATTGCAACTCGAGGCTTGAATTTTTTCTTCACTTCTTTAGCCTGAGAAATGCTGAGTGTGTTCTTTCCTTTTGGTTTTCTAACTCCAGGTCTTCATTAAAAATTGACTTCGTCTTCTCAAGCTCCTCTTTGAAATCTTCTTTTCAGCTCCTTTATCTTGTCAATTCATCCATTTGCTTTAGCAACTCTCCATTCAAGAGCAAGTTTCAGAATCTGTTTTGACGTCCATTTTGGTCTTTTCTTCCTTTCCTGTCTTTTTAATGACCTCTTGCTTTCTTCATGGATGATGTTCTTGATGTCATCCCACAATTCCTCTGGTTTTCAGTAATTGCTGTTTAATGTGTTGTATCTATTCTTTCCAAAAACAAAACCAAACTCACTGCCATCGAGTCTGATCCAACTGACAATGACCCCTCCTTGGGTTTCCAAGGTGGTATCACTAAAGAAATAGATTGCCCAAATGCCAGCCTTCTGGTTAGCAGTCAAATGCTTTAGGCACTATGCCACCAGAGCTCCCATCTTTTCTTTAGATGGTTTCTAAATTCTGGAGGGATGTAATCAAGGTCATGTTTTGGCTCTCATGAACTTGTTTTAATTGTCTTCAGCTTCAACTTGAACTTACATATGAGCAGTTTATGGTCTGTTCCACAGTCAGCTAGTGACCTTGTTTGGGCTGAAGATACTGAACTTCTCCATCGCCTCTTTCCACAGATGTAGTCGATCTGATTCCTGTGTATTCCATCTGGTGAAATCCATGTGAAGAGTCACCATTTATGTTGTTGAAAAAAGGTATTTGCAATAAATCAGTCATGGTCTTGCAAAATCCTATCATGCCATCTCCAGCATTATTTCTATCACCAAGGCCATATTTTCCAACTACTAGTAATTCTTCTTTGTTTCCAACTTTTGCATTCCACTCACCAGTGACAATCAACACATCTTGATTCCATGTTTGGTCAATTTCAGACTTAAAATAAAGTTAATAAAAAAATCTTCAATTTCCTCATCTTTGGCTTTGGTGATTTGTGCATAAATATGAATAATATTAGTATTAATTGGTCTTTCTTGTAGGTGTGTGGATATTATCCCATCGCTGACAGCATTGTACTTCAGGATAGATCTTGAAATATTCTTTGTGACAGTGAATGCCACGTCATTCCTCTTCAATTTGTCATTCCTAGTATAGTAGATCATATGGTTGTCTGATTCAAAATGGCCAAAACCAACTCATTTTAGCTCACTAATGGCTAGGATATTGACTTTTATGCAGTCCATTTTGTTTTTTACAACTCCCAGTTTTCCTAGAGTCATAATTCATACATTCCATGTTCTGATTATTAATGGACATTTGTAACATTAATTCTTCTCACTTTGAGTCATGCCACATGAGCCAGCAGAGGTCTTGAAAGCTTTACTCCATCCATGTCATTAAGCTCAGCTCTATTCTGCAGAGGCAGCTCTTCCCCAGTCATATTTTGAGTGCCTTCTGACCTGAGGTGCTTATCTTCCAGCATTATATCAGACAATGGTTCGGGGCTATTCATAAAGTTTTCCAGTAATATACCAGACAGTGCTTCACTGCTATTCATAAGGTTTACACTGACCAATTATTTGAGAAGTAGATGACTCCTTTCTTTGTCAGAATCTGATGTACTCTGGAAGCTCTGCTGAATCCTGTCCACCATGGGTGACTCTGCTAATACTGGTGGCATATCCTCCAGCCTCACAGCAACACACAAGTGACCACAGTACGAAAAACTGACAGACAAGTGGTGGACTGGGTAACAGAATAAATTAAAACATGAAATTAAAAAGAAGTCCTTGAATCAAATGAGAAATAGCAACATATCAAAATCTTTGGGACATAGCAAAAGCAATGGTCAGATGGAAATTTATAGTAATAAATGCACATCTCTAAAAATAAGAGCCAAAATCAACACCTTAATCCAACATCTCCAACAACTGGGGGGGTAGGCAGCAGAAAAGCAATACAGTCATGAAAAGAAAAGAAATAGTAAAGATTTGAGCAGAAATAAATGAGACAGAAAAACAACAGACTGGATTAACAAGACTAAAAATTGGTTTTTTGAAAAGATTAGTAAAATCAACAAAATACTGGCAAATCTATCAAAAGCAAAGAAGATGCAAATGCCACAAATAAGAAATAAAAA
>NW_006922425.1:508329-517151 GCF_000298275.1 Orycteropus afer afer
GAAGGTTGGCAGTTCAAACCCACCAGCCACTCCTCAGAAGGAAGAAGGAAGATTGGGTAATCTACTTCCATAGTGATACCGCTCCAGAAACCCAAGGAGGGGTCACCATAAGTTGGATCCGACTCAATGGCAGTGAGTGAAATGAAGTGAATGGCTAAGATATATTATAGCAAAGAACACAGAGTAAAAGCATCAGGAGAAAAGACATGCATTGATTGAGTACTGAACTGTTTGCATAAACATACTCCAAAAAATCAAAACCAAATCCACTGCCATTGTTGATTCTGACTCATAGTGGCCAAAAAGGCCAGAGTATAACTGTCCCATAGGGTTTCCAATGCTGTAATCTTTACAGAAGCAGGATGCTTCATCTTTATCCCATGGGGAAGCTGGTGGGTTTAAACCACTGATCTTTTGGCTAATAGCTAAACGCTTCAGCCACTATGCCACCAGGGCTCACTAAACATACTCCAGTTGCCTCAAAATTACAAGCAGCAATAAAACTGCTAGGTTGAGGACTCTAGTATCTGATCCAATTAGATCATACACACAAGACACTCACACAGTGTCATCACTATTATTTAAATAGTAAATAGCAAGAATAGATTATTTCTAAAAAGCAAACAGTAAACAACAGGAACAGATTTGAGGTGAACCAGTCCCTTCTACCTCCACAAGTATCCCACGTAGCATTGTAGAAGAGGAACTTAACTTATGTCTAAAAGGGGACCCACTCACCCTCCTCAAATTACTCACGTCCTTTTCTGTGTAACTGGGGGGGCATGCCATGGACCAGGTATCAACAGGTGTCTCTCTTTCTCTCACCAAGTGTGTCATCAGGTCAGATCTGGTACAGCATGGCTGTGTTTGTCTCTCTCTGTGTGTGTCTGTCTCTCTCTGGAACTTTTAGCTCCTTGAGCTATCTGGCCCAGCTCTCAACCAGAAGCTTTGGGACAACAATGGGCCAGTACCAGTGTTAGGCAGGCGTTATGACAGCTCTTAGGGTAAAATCATTTTACAGGCAACCCCTCTACGGTGTATGGCCAGGCCTCTGCACCACTGGCAACCTTCTGCCCAAAGGTGTCCAGCTCCGTTCCATAGGCTGACACACCCACCACCACCATCTTTTCCGTGAGCACCATCTGCCAGTCTAATGGTTAACTTTGCTCATACCACTGCCACCATTCTCTGCTGCTTGGCTGTGCTATGCTTGCTGCCACAGTTATTTCTCTTGATATTCAGTGCTATCAGCTCAGTGAGTGTTACCATTTCATTGCTACAGCCCTTGACATGTATGATAGCTCTCCTAGGAGATTCTCAGTGCAGGGTCCCATGTCCAAAGGATGCATACCCCTCCTGGCTCTAATTGATCAGGAAGCCCCAAAAATCTCTTTGAGATTGGAGGTTTATATAAGAATACTTCTTGTCAATTTCAGTGTGTGGCTTTCATGAACCAATCAATCCTTTAGGCAGATATTAAACCATCCAATCCTACTGGGTGCATCCGCAAGCTTCTCATGCAGACGATAAACTAACCAACCCCTTGCAAGATTGTGGCCCAACCAATCATTGTGGGAGAATTACAAACTTAGGGACAGAAAGGCCATTGCACAACAGGTGGAGTCCAGAGAGGTCAGACCGGGCTTCCAACATGCATTCTTAGTAGTAACAAAATACAAGGACATGTGGAATATCTCTGGCTGAGGAAGACCATTTGAATGTCAGAGTTTATGGCTTTTATGGAGGGCTGATCATGTAGGCATATCCTACATAACTAGCCACACCCCAACAATAATAGATCCAGGTACACATAATTAATCTTGTTGTTTGTATAAGCAACTGACAAGCAGGTACAGCACAGTCCAATGCTCTGGGTGTACAAAACAAAATCAACCATTAACATAGAGAACCTTCAGAGAACCACATTCCCAGGATTGAGATATATAGATGACACAACTTTGCTTGCTGAAAGTGAAGAAGAGTTGAAAAACTTACTGATGAAGGTCAGACTCTTGCCTTCAGTACGGATTACACCTCAACATAAAGAAAACAAAAATCCTCACAACCAGACCAATAAGCAACATCCTGATAAATGGAGAAAAGACTGACATTGTCAGATATTTCTTTTTACTTGGATTCACAATTAACACCCATGGAAGCAGCATTCAAGAAATCAGAAGACGTACTGAACTGGGAAAATCATGGTTCCAGGTTCCCTTGAATACATGAAGTAAGCAACCAAGACCTGTTGTGTTAACACTTTCCCTACAGATACCTGTATGAAAACCAGGAAAATCCTAAATATTTAGAAAGCAACCAATGCAATTCTAAGTAAACAGTGGACTGAGGAATAAATTACAAGAGAAATTAGATAATATTTTGAACTAAATGATAAATGAAAATATAACATCGAAATCTATGAACTGAAGTTAAAGTAATGCTTAGAGAGAAATTTTGGAAGGAAGGTTGGCCAATCTACTTCCATAGTGATACTGCCTCAGAAACCCAAGGAGGGGTTGCTATGAGTAGGGTCTCACTTGATGGCACATAACAACAACAAATGGAAATTTATAGCCTTAAATGCCTATATTAGAAATAATAATAATATAAAATCAACAAGTATTTTTGAAAATTTTACAAGGTTGTACAAGTGGAGAAATTATCCTCTCTGTTCTATTCCTTTTTCCAGATCTAATGCAATAGGAATGTTTTTTAGACGCTTATACAATGAAACATCTGGTTCCTTTGACACCCAAAAGATCACAAGCTTAAGAAATCACAGAATATATAAGCAAGGGGTAACCACATATTTAAAGTGCATCATTCTGAGTGGGCCCAACCACTGATATTATGTTTCATTTCTTACCACACTCAGGGTATGTGTGTTGGGAGGCAGTGTAGAGAGGGACAGAAACTTTGGAATTGGTATGGCCCTTCTAGTTGTGTAGCTAAAACTTTCTAATGAGTAAATGTTGGTACTTTCCTTGGCCTGGAAATATAAGAAAAGCAACCCGGGGTAATACAAATAGTAAGCCCTGGCCTCTATCCACCTGTCACACTGGGGGTCCCATTATGCCCAGAGATTAGTACAAAGTCCCATGGTACCTACAGCAGCTGGATGTCTGGCCATTGAGAGCCAGTGTATCACACAGTCAAGCATTCCCAAAGCAGGAGCATGATGGCTGACAAGGGCACAAGTATCACTACTACAGCTATTTGGCTGGCCTTCCACACTTCCATAGATTCTGCTGGTAAGAAGACAATGGCCCCAAATGGGTTCAAATAATTCATTACTTAGCTAGACAGCAAAAGCGAAATTAGTATGATGTCAGTAACTTAAGTCCTTAGTCCCACAGAATGACACCAAACTGGAGGGGCCAGGTGACAGATGGTCCAAATGATGGATCATGCTGCTATTGAGGAACCAGCTCTAAAGTAAACAGGTATATAGACTTCTACAAAAGCTTGCAGCTGTACCCCATAGGGTATGAGATGGAAAGTCTTCTGCTCAACTAAACTAGGAGATGGGTAAAACATGGCCTTATGGCAGTTTCCCTCAAGACAGGGATGAAAAACTGCCTCCCAGTGGCTCCTCACCAAGCTGATTACCTCCCCTTGCTCCAGGAGAAACCAGAGAGCATTTTGCTAAGACTTGGGTCATATGCCAGGTCACCAGGGTGCTATGCAGCAAAGCTGTTCTCATACAATATACCGATATACTGGACCTATCTGCTTCTCTGTGACACCAGAGCACTAGAATGATATTCAATTTCAAGATCTTTTGAATACTATGCTTTTCAGCTGGGCACTGAATTAGTTAAAAGAAAGTGATGGAGTAGGGTGTGGGTGATGTCTTCAACAGAATATACTCTGTCGCCTACCTGCAAAAGCTAATTGAATTAACCACTCCAAATGCAGGCAACCTTGAAGGGGGGCGCCTATTTGCGGGAAGTGTGTGACATGCTCAATGAGAAGCACTGGCATCAGCCCTCTGACTTCCCTAACTACTCACCCTTGGTCCCACAGAAGGATACTCATAGGGTCTGGTAATCCTCCCTGGAACTAATGCTACTGCTTCTGGTCAGAGTAATATCAAATCAAACGCCATGGTCCTAAAGCCACCAGTGCATCTATCCCAGACAGTACTAAAGCCTTTGGTCTAGAGTCCCGAGGATGTAGAATAAGTATGAGTGAGATGTCTCGGAGGCAGCCTGCCTTAGTCCGGGCTGTATGAGGAACCTCCAACATAATGCTTTTGAATCACATTTCTTTAAATACAGATGATTGATGACAATATAGCAACTAAGCTTTCCTCTGCCAAAAAGGAGGCTAGAAGTACATTAACTTTCAGCCATCTTATTACAACTCATAGCTTCCATCAGTAGTACATAAGGAGTTACATTAAAATTTTTTTTAATAAAAAGAATGCAGCACCCCTTATAAAGTTCTATTTAACATGACTAAGTATAAGAAGGGAACATTTAAAATTTCTTTGTCAACATTATACAGAGATAACATCTGACTTAATTACCACTGTTTGGAGACAATACATACACTGTTTTGGATGAATAGGGCCAGCTCAGTGCGTGTGACAAAGGAAAAAAGAGAAGCAAAGCCACATGCCATTGCGGTAATGTAACAGGAAAAACTGTAACATCATCAGTTGAAGCCCAGTGAGTATAGTACAAAAAGGAAAATCACAGACAGGCCCAGAGAAGTAGGTAAGAGTTAACTGCAGTGCCACTGGGGAGGCTCTCGGTGAGGATTAGAAGAGGAAAAACAACTCACAAAACAACTTATGGCCTATCCACTTACAAAAGAAAGAACAAAAATCTGGAGACCATTCTTGGGTTTGAAAGTACAATGCAAATTCAAGGAAATATTACTGCCTTCACTAACAAAGAGGGCTACAGATAGACACTGCACAGAATAAGCTAAACCTATCATGCAGCATAAATTCTCTGAAAACAGTCAGTCATGTGATTGTTCTTGTTGTTGTTAGGTGCTGTCGAGTTGGTTCCCACTCATAGAGAGCCCATGTACAACAGAATGAAACACTGCCTGGTCCTGCACATTCTCACAATCATTGTCATGATTGATTGACAATGATTGTGAGACTGCTGCAGGCGTTGTGTTAATCCATCTTGTTGAAGGTCTTCCTCTTTTTCACTGACCTACTTTACCAAGCAAGATGTTCTTCTCTGGAGATTGGTCCTTCCTGATAACACGTCCAAAGTAATCGATCTGTTTGTTCTTCTGGCAGTTCATGGTATAGTCAATAATCTTCGTCAATATCATAATTCAAATGCATCAATTGTTCTTCAGCCTTCCTTATTCATTGTCCAGCTTTCACATGCATATGAAGTGATTGAAATTACCATGGCTTGGGTCAGGTGCACCTTAGTTCTCAAAGTGATACCTTTGCTTTTTAACACTTTAAAGAAGTCTTTTTGCCACAGATTTGCCCAGTTCAGTAAGTTGTTTGATTTCTTGATTGTTGCTTCCATGAGCACTGATTGTGGACCCAAGTGAAATGAAACCTTTGACAACTTCACTATCTTCCCCATTTATTTTGATCCTGCTCATTCCAGTTGTGAGGACTTTTCTTTTATGTTGAAGTCATATGATTATTGTAGTCAATTAGATGTTAGATGAAAAGTTAAGATGATTTTAATTCAAAGACTTCTGTTATAGATATAAGTTTGGACTGAGACCTGTATAAATGATAATCATGCTCATGAAAACGAGGTAATAAGAAGGCTCACTATCTTGCCCTCCCTGCACCTACCAGGGAGGAGGAGTGGAAGCTCAACTGGCACAGAAAAGCACTTAAAGGCAGAAACTCATTTAGAGGTGGGAATGATGCAGGTTACTGTTGGCCACTTAATTTGGGAGCCTTAATTATAGGACCAGGACTGTGATTTCTCCAAAGTGGTGGCTAAGGGGCCCCCATGTTGTGACATTCTTGCTTATACTCAAGCTGCTTCTTACCCAGAGGCCTTCATCTTGAATGCAGAGTCTCTTCCTTCCCATTTAAGAATATTGGAAACAAAGTAGTGGAAGCAGATGTGAGGTAGTGGCAGGGGGAGTAGTTCTGTTTTAGATATTTTAGTTTGAAGTAGGCAGTCATGTATATGATCCTGGATCTTCAAGGAAAAGTTGTGAACTGGATATAGCTGTGGGGATTTTCAGTGTACAGAATGAAGCTTTTAAGTCATTGGAATTGATGGCATTACCCAAGGAAAGGGCAGAAGTCAAGGAAGGAGTTTTAGGAAGTGAATGAATGACAGGTCAAGTAAGATTAAGCAGCTACACAGTAGCCTTCTTTTGGAAGTAGATGTCATCATATGATCTCAATTATTCTTCAAGGATCTTTTTCTTCACTAGTAGATTGGGTCTACTATTCAAATATTTATATTTATTGCCCTCTATTTTAATAGAAAGGTACAGTGGATAATCTATTTAAATATATTTGAAGAAATAATCTTATCAATTCAACAAATATTTATTGTGTACCTACCATGTGCCAACCACTGTGTTAAGTACAGGAAGATTACCTTTATGTAGTATTCTCTCATTCATTCATTCATTCAACATTCATTAAGAACTTAATATGTGCTTGATGATTAGAATGCATCCATAGTAAGTCTTCAATATGCATTTCCTATTCCTAAACACAGTTTTAACTTGTGTTTATTGTGTGAAACTGAGAATAGGCTGTTCAAATGTATTCTTCATACTGTGGGGCCTCCTAAAAGGAGCCCTAAGCTTTAGTGCCAGTAAGCCCTACCATATACTCTCAAAGTGATCCTGGGCATTTAACCTTTCTGAACTGTAGTATCCTCACTATAAAGGGGAAATCAATGTCATATAGCTTATAGGGTAATAAAAATGATGAAAGTAAAATATCTGGTACAACATAGATGGATTGCTCTTGTTGGTATTTATTATTATTATTAAGAAAGATAATCTATGTGGCCCTGAGTTGAGCAGAAACAATAATTTGGGCAATCTTCTGAATAATGAACTATCACTATATTTTTATGAAAGGCAGGGCTGTATAGAGTGGGTTTGAGACTCAAAAAAAAAAAAAAAAAATCATACTCAGGATTTGTCCCAGGTCCCTTCTCAGTATCCTTCTCCTATTGTCAACCTGGTTGAAGCAGACTAGAACCTACCCACTATAGTAGAAGAAGCCTAGGGGTATTCAGCATCCCAATTCCTGGTATGCAGAGACCAAGTAGACAAAGATAATACATAGGTGGTCTGAGCCCTGGCTAATGAGGTCTGGCAGAGAATAAGCCCCAGTTAGTTAATTAAGAACTGAAATGAAAACAAAGAACTTTAAATTTCAGAGAAAACATATATATTTTTGCAATATAGTTCATATTAATGCAACAGAACATCTGCATTTTCAGACAGACTACTAATGAGCCTAAAGAAGGAAAATTTACTTTATTTTATTTTTTAGTTTTATATATAAAAATATTTTCTTGATAAACCCTGGGGAAAGATGAATTAGATACTAAAGCAGGATAAAATTATATAGGAAGGCAAATACATTCTTACCAAAATCATCATTCTGGTGTCATGAGTAATACCAGTATAGGAAAAACAAACTTGGAAAGTATTCTATTAACTTTTTTTTTTTTTCAGTGACATCAAATTTTAAAAGTTGGCATATGTTTCTAACTTTGCCTTCTTTCCCCCCTGAAGCAAACATGTCAGAGAGGATTACTCATATGGATTTAAAAAAAAAATGGAAAGAATAACATTAGAAACCA
Organism: Orycteropus afer afer; assembly: GCF_000298275.1. Classification (NCBI taxonomy): domain Eukaryota; kingdom Metazoa; phylum Chordata; class Mammalia; order Tubulidentata; family Orycteropodidae; genus Orycteropus; species Orycteropus afer. The sequence continues at coordinate 516,114 of NW_006922425.1, forward strand.
AACCACAAAGAACAGGTACACTGGAGATAGACAGGAGCAGATAATACACAGAACATACAGTGCTTTACATAGCAGGGCTTTGCCACTGAAAAAAAGAGGAATTGGTTAAGTAGGACTCCAGAAAATAACATGTAACTTCTAAGACACAGTTTTGAAAGAAAGAAACAGAACACAGGGAACCTATTCTAAATTAGGGATTTAAAGTATCAGCACATTTTCCTGAAGAAATCCTAGGTTCTAAATTCTGAGGCACTCAAAAATGTGCCTAAAAAATAAAAATTCTTATATAGATTTTGGCATATTTAAGGATCATTATAAGTTGGAATCGACTTGAAAGCAGTAGGTTTTTTATAGAATTTAATGAGCGCTACCTGAAATTCATCATCAGTATTTAAATAAGGTTGAAAATAACCAAAAAACAACCAAATCAAACTCACTGCTGTGGAGTTGGTCCTGACCCAGAGCGACCCTTCCTTGGGTTTCCAAGGCGGTATCTCTTCGGAAGTAGATATTACCACCCAATAAAGGAGAAAGCAAAGCAGCTATTGAACATTTGTAAGAGCTGTGGTTATCCCAGCCCTGTGCCCCTTCATTTGATTCTCACTTCGTTTTGCCCCATAACATTTTTGAGAAGTGCCATGTTTCTAATTTACAAAGGATAAAGCTACCACAACCCTTACACAAAAATGGTGTTTGATAAATGCTGAATTAAGGTTCAACAGATAAAGTATAAAGTGATATACTTAACAAAAAAACCACACCAAACCCACTGCCATCAAGGCAATTCTGACTCATAGAGTCCCCCACTGGGTTTTCGAGGCAGGAAATCTTTATGGAAGTAGATTGCCCAGTCTTCCTTCCATGGAGTGGCTGGTCAGTGTGAACTGCCAAGCTTCCAGTTAGTAGTGAAATGCCTTAGATTCTAAATGTTAATTCTGCACTGACCCTATTATTTCAACAGTCCCCAAAGTTTTCCAGATAACCAAATCACTCTGGCATTATAGGAAAACTGGTGCAATACCAAGAAGTTGTCTTCTA
>NW_006922425.1:517826-518427 GCF_000298275.1 Orycteropus afer afer
AAGTACTGTCTGTGGATGGCAGAATCAGCATCACTTATCAGGGCCTACTCCAGACCTCCTAAATCAGAACTTGAATTTTAACAAAAGCCTTGTCTTTGTTCTCTAGTGCTGCTATAACAGAAATACCACCAATGAGTGGGTTTAACAAACAGGAATTTATTTTCTTGCAGTTTAAGAGGCTTTAAGCCCAATTTCACAGTGCCAGCTCTAGGGGCTGGGTGAAGGACCATCGACCTTGGACTTCAGCTCTGCCTCTCATGCCAGGCCCACTGGAGGTAGAGGCATCTCCTAACTCAGAGAGCTGTTGGCTGCTGAGGCTGTCCAACCCAAGGTCTGCAGGTAAAATGGCACAATCCCAAAATCGGTAGGCAACACAGCAGGCCACTGGTTCAAGTCTAGGAACTGGAGATGAAGATTCAGCCAAATGCAGGATCCAAATATGCCAAAAGCTAGAGACCTTTTTCAAAACTTCTTCTTATATACTAGACACAGACCACATCCCGAAGGCAACTATTTAGCTGCTCACAGCAGATTCCACCTTGGAGGTGATTACAATCGAAACATGAAGAAAAATACATCCAGCTGCCAAGCCACTCAAAAC
>NW_006922425.1:518527-522824 GCF_000298275.1 Orycteropus afer afer
CCCAACCCTACCTGCCACAATCCCACAGGATTTAGGTGCACACCAAGTTTGAGACACCTCACAAATGCAATGCTGAGTAAAAGAAATATATATATGTATGATGAATTCATCTATGAAAGTTCAAGACAAGCAAATTAACTAATATTTAGGGATAATTCAGGTAGTAGAAGTCTTAAGAAAAGCAAAGGAATAACAGCATTTCAAATTCTCATGGACTCCAGACTTTCTGGAGCCATGGAGGTTAGATAAACCCCTGAAAATATTGTCCTGAGATTATCTGTAAACTTTAAACCAAAAATAGCCCCTGAAGCCTTCTGCAAAAATGACGAGGCCACATGTTCTGACCTCCTCTAATTCCACAAGAGGAAGGCAGAATCACCATCAATAGCGCAAGGCCTATTATTGCAAGGCCAGACATGCTGCCTCCCTCCAGCCCTTTCACCAACCGTTCCTCCCAAAGCACCCACCACCTCTCCTCTGGGTTAGATAATTCGCTGCAGTGGCCACACAGGATTCACGGATTATGGGGTTTATTAGGGAAGCACCAGGCTACAACTCAAGTTCAGGAAGAACACTCAGTCTCTCTCCCAGCCCACCATCTCTCAACCAAGTCTCTCACAGTCTCTCCTCCAGCAGTGCATGTCCCTCGGTGTCTTACTCCTCAACGAGTGTCTCTTGCATCTCTTTCCCAGCAGCACGTGTCTCTTTCTGGGGCACGTGTCTCTTTCAGCAGCACGTCTTCCTCCACCAGCAGTCAGAGAGAAAGTTCTGCCTCTAGGAGGCCTCCTTTTGAGCCCGGCAAGGTGGTCAAACTAGCCAATCACAGCATCAGAACTCTAAGCATGTGAGAGAGAGTGGGAACCTCCCAGAACATTGTATTGTGCCACGCCCAACAAAAATAACCCAGGTGGACAGCTTCAGCAATCAGGAGCTCCTCAGTTGCTCATAGAAAATCCCACCTTGGAGTTTACAAAGACTTATGGGTAGAAAAGCCACACTAAGTAATTTACGACACTGCACCTTCTTAGAAGCAAATAGTAGTTTAGTTTTCCTAGTGAAAAAGGACTGCATTGAGTATAATGCTCTTTTAAGAACTATCTATATAGAAGGAGATTAAAAATGGAGTCTCGTCAGTAATCACCACGCTAGATCCCTCTACCATCCTCGTGCTTGAAAAACTAGGTACAGCAATTTGGTGCTCTGAACAGCTCACTTAATCAGAGTGCACCAAACTCAGAGGAGTAGAATTAGAGGAAAGACACAGGGGAAGAAACAAAAGATCTATCTTGTGGAGTGCAGACAGGCAGCTGAGAAAGGCCATGAGAGACTTCCCTGGGGAAGTGACCAGCAGGCAAGAAAGGCCACCTGAGAACTCCCTCGGTCAAGGCATAAGACACTCCATATCAGCATACCAGAGACCACACCAACATACCAGCGATCACCCCAAGGATCTACATTCAGGACCTGATTTTATCAGTAACTTGGATCAGCTAGGTGCAAACAGGCACATCCAGCACCACTGAAACCCAAGCAGAGAGCCCATTGGTGCTCCAGGAGGGTGGGCTCACTCCTCCCCTCAGCGGGTCACTGAATAGGCTTGGGTCAGCTAAGTGACACTGGGAGGTCTGCACTTGACTTTATCACTAATATTGGAACCACAGATTACTAGCAGGCACTCTCCCAACTCTAGCGCAGCTGAAACTAAGAGCATCTTTGGCGCCACCTGTGGGCAGATTCACAGACAAACCCCCAAGCCAATCACAGCCTGGGCAGGTTGGGCTGTGCCGTGGACAGGTGGGTCTGGAGAGAGAAACACCCGCAGTGGTTTGCAGAGCCAGGAAGTTGCCTTGGGTAGGCTTTTTGGCACCAAGGGGCCTTGGGAGTGGGGTTTTTGCATGTGTCTGAGCCTGGCGGAAAGTGGCGACACCCTAACAACTGGAGTCTTTGCTGAAATTAAGCTGTGGGCCTGTAAATAACAGTACAACATCATCAGTAGCAGCCCACTCAAAGCCCTAGAAACCAACCCTAGCAACAGCAAGCTTTCCTTTTTCTGCTTCCACCTTCTCCACCAATAACTTCACTCATCCAATAGAAGAAAACATACTAAGCCAACATAAAACCTCCCAGTTAGAACTCTAAACCCTCTTTATGGCAAACAGAAACCCATATCCACATTCCACACAGTTATTCCACCATCACAAAGAAAACTGCAGAGTGACCCTGTATACCTGAATCAATAACTAACAAAAATAAAATAAAATACATCAGCTTCACTTTTTCAAAATATTAAACCATAAAACCAAGACAAAACAAATCAACACATAACCAACAGTTAAAAACAACCTCAAAATGTCTAGGAAACAACAGGCAACCTCAAATCAAAAAAAAAAAAAATAGGACAAGGCATTAGAAGCAAAACTACAAAGGTCTCATTATACATGGATGTAGAGGAGGCAATAGAATTATTTGAGAAGGAACTTATAAGATGTTTATAGAGTTATACAAGGGCCTAAGGAAACCCCAAACAGAAACAAGGAGAACAAAGACAGTTCCCTGGAAGAACTCAGGAAAATCATTCAAAAACAAAATAATAATATTAATGCACAATCAGAACTCATACAAAAACAGCAGTTAGAAATGGAGAAGAGGAGTACCAAAATGAGAGAATTACACAACACAGTACAAGCACAAAAGAGTAGGTTAGAACTGGCTGAAGAATGCATATCCCAACTAGAAGACAAATCCCTGGACACTACTACCCTGTATGAAGAAAAATCAGAACAAAGATTTAAGAGAAATGAAAAGAACCTAAGGATTTTATGCAATAACATGACAAAAAACAACAAAAGACTTATTGGAATTCCAGAACAAGAAGGGATGAAAAAGACCACTGAGAAAATTGTGGAAGACCTGCTAACAGAAAACTTCCCCCATATAATAAAGGAAGCAAAGATATTTGTCCAAGAAGCTCATAGAACCCCACACAAAATAGATCCTAAGAGAAAAACTCTGAGGCATATTATAATCAAACTTTCCAAATCCAAAGACAAGGAAAAAATAATTGAGAGCTGCCCGGGAAAAAAGAAATATTACTTATAATAATCAATCAGTTAGGCTGAGCTCCGATTACTCAGCAGAAATTGTGCAGGCAAGAAGGCAATGGGATGGCATACATAAAACACTGAAGGAAAAGATCTTCCAAACAAGAATCCTATATCCAGCCAAATTACCCATCAAATATGAGGGCGAAATCAAGGCATTCTCAGACAAACAGAAATTAAGGGATTTTGTGAAAACAAGACCAACTCTACAAGAAATGCTTAAGGAAGTCCTTCCAATATAGAGAACCCACAACAGAGATCAACAAAACCAGGATATGTGGCATCAACACTAAAACCAAATCAGAAATAGATACTCAAAATGAGACCATGAAACAGTGTACCTTAGAAACCAAGGAACTCAATCAGCACACAACAACAGCAACTAACCTATGAGAGGGAATAAAACCTCTAGGTACAGACCTTCAAATGGAGAGGAAAACAGGACAATGTCTTCACAGTACACACTGTTCTAAAAATGTAGAGACAAGAATATATTCCAAGGTAACCACAGAGAAAAGTAACAATCCTTCAAAGCAAATCCAGAAGGAAGGAAAAAGCATGGGTTTAATAAGCACAAAACCAGTTATAAAGAAGAAAGGGGAGAAAGCATTACCCAACAAACAGAACTCAGCACAGAAAAGTATAGGGACCAAAGAAACACCAACAACACGACAAAAATACACAAAAGAATGACAGCCATCAATTCATACCTATCACTAATTACACTCAATGTGAATGGACTAAATGCACCTATCGAGAGAGAGAGTGGCAGACTGGATAAAAGAAGACCCATTGATATGCTGCCTACAAGAGACCCACCTTAGACACAAAGATAAAAACAAATTAAGAGTTAAGGGATGGAAAAAATATATATATACCAAGCCAATGGAAACCAAAAAAGAGCAAGAGTACGAATATTTATCTCTGATAAAATAGGCATTAAGGTGAAAAACATTATAAGAGATAAGGAGGGATATTATATGATGCTGAAAGTGTCAACTGACAAAGAAGATGTTACAATAATAAATATTTATGCACCCAATGAAAGTGCTCCAAAATATGTGAAGCAAATATTAACTGAATTAAAAGGGATAATAGACAACTCTACAATAGACGTAGGAGATGTTAACACACCACTTTCAAGGAGGGACAGGTCAACTGGAAAAAAACTCAACAAGGATACAGAAGAACTCAAC
>NW_006922425.1:524189-526062 GCF_000298275.1 Orycteropus afer afer
TATATCAATTGATGCAGAAAAGGCATTTGATAAAATCCAAAATCCATTCTTGTTCAAAACTCTCAGCAAAACAGGGATAGAAAGGAAATTTCTCAACATAATAAAGAGTATATATGCACAGCCAACGGCCAACATCATTATGGAGAAAGACTCAAGGCATTCCACTTACGAACAGGAATCAGACAGGGATGCCATCTATCACCATTTCTATTTAACATTGTATTGGAAATCCTGGCCAGGGCAATAAGGCAAGAAAGAGAAATAAATGCATACAAATTGGCAAAGAGGAACTAAAACTATCTCTATTTGCAGATGATATGATCCTGTACATAGAAAACCAAAGGGACTCAATTAAAAAACTATTGGAACTAATGGAGAGGCTCAGCAAAGTGGCAGGATAAAAGGTCAACATACAAAAATCAGTTGGATTTCTCTACACCAGCAAGGAGTCCTCTGATAAAGAAATAAAGGAAACAATACCATTTACTATCGTTATGAAAAAGATAAAATATCTAGGAATAAACCTCACCAGAGACACAAAAGACCTATACAGAGAAAAATTTAAAACACTGCTATAAGAGTTAACAAGAGCACCACATAAATGGAAGAACCTACCTTGTACATGGATAGGTAGACTAAACATTGTGAAAATGTCAATACTACATAAAGCAATCTATACATTTAACACAATCCCAATCCAGATTTCAACAAATTTTTTTAAGGACATGGAAAAATTAATTACTAATTTCACATGGAAAGGAAAGAGACCTTGAATAAGCAGAACACTTCACAAGAAGAAAAACAAAGTGGGAGGTCCCACATTCCCAGATCTTGAGAACTACTATACAGCCACAGTAGTCAAAACATCATGGTATTGGTACAATGACAGATAGGCCAATGGAACAGAATCGGAAGTCCAGATATAGACCTATCCATCTATGGACAACTGATCTTTGACAAAAGTCCAAAACCCATTAAATGGGGAAGAGACAACCTCTTTAACAAATGGTGGTGGCAAAACTGGATATCCACCTGTAGAAAAATGAAACAAGACCCATACCTCGCCCCATACACAAAAACAAATTCAAGTTGGATCAAAGACTTAAATGTAAAACCCAAAACTATAAAATTCATCAAAGATAAAATAGTGGCAAATCTGGGAGCCCTAATTTATGGCATAAATAGACTGTCAAGCATAACCCAGAATGTGCAGGAGATAGAAGAGAAGCTTGATGCCTGGGCCCTTTTAAAAACTCAATTCTTGCGCGCATCGAAAGATTTCATCAAAAGGGTAAAAAGAGAACCTATGGTTTGGGAGAAAATATTTGCCTATGACATATCTGACTTATCTCCAAAATCTGTAGAAAACTTCAGCACCTCAACACCAAAAAGACAATAACCCAATTCACAAATGGGCAAAAGACTTGAACAGACACTTCACCAAAGAAGATATGCAGGCAGCCAACAAACACATGAGAAATTGCTCACAATCATTAATCATTAGAGAGATGCAAATCAAAACAACAATGAGATATTATCTCACCCCAGCAATAATAGCAAAGTTCAACAGGTCAGAAAGTAACAAATGCTGGCGAGGTTGTGGAGAGATTGGAACTCTTGAGCACTGCTAGTGGGATTGTAAAATGATACAACCATTGTGGCAAACGATATGGCATTTCCTTTAAAAACTGAAAATAGAAGTACCATTTGACCCAGCAATTCCATTACTGGGAATATATCCTAAAGTGATGAGAGATAGAACAGGAACAGACATATGTACACCTATGTTCATCGCAGCACAATTCACCATAGCAAAGAGGTGAAAACAACCTAAATGCCCATCAACGGATGAATGGATAACCAAATTATGGTA
>NW_006922425.1:526627-529232 GCF_000298275.1 Orycteropus afer afer
GAAAACCAGACACTATGGGAGAGAGATCCAACAGATCTACTGTCTCAGGACCATAGTACTGGGGGACACCAGACTCAATTGGCACAACAAAATACAAAGTGTTGCTCCACATCCTACATTGGTGAGTAGTGACAGGGGTCTTAAAAGCTTTCAAGCGGCCATCTAAGATGGAGCTACTGGTCTCCTTGTGTCGGAAGTGAAGAAGAACGTGGAAAAAAAAAATAAGGGCATTTAGAAGCAATCAGCCCTAAGACACGATGGCCCTGGAGACCAGAAGATCTAGAAAGTGCCTGGCTACCAATGCCAACCACTCAGGAAAGGATCAAATCTGCAGTTCCCGGATAGAGTGGGAGGGAAATCATGGAACAAAATCCAAAAACTCAATAATGACCAGAATTACTGATCAGATGAAATCTGATGAGACTCCCAATACTATGGCCCCACCCAACCCAGGATGATGCACCCACATACTCTATGATAATACATCCCTTAGAGAAATAGACCATGAAACACCAGAGGACCAACATTCAAACTGAGGAAATGCAGGACAAACAGGAGTGCATAAATATGAGGGTCATAGGGTGAGGGTTACAGGGTAGGGAGGGGAGAAGACTGGGTTAGGGATGTACGTGGTGAATGGGGAATGAAACTAAATATATATGCATTACGTTGAATGTAAAACAAGCTCTTAAAAAAAACTATGTGGGATCGAATTGACAACAGCAACTCAAAATATTAGATAGGAACTTCAGGGGGCATTGAGTTTATGTTAAGGAGTTCCGGTGGCATAGTGGTTTGGCTGCTTAGCACAAAGGTGGTGGTTCAAACCCACGAGCAGCTCTGTGGGAGGAAGATGTGGCAATCTACTTCCATGAAGATTTACAGCCTTAGAAACCCAATGGGGTTTGCTATGAGTTGGAATCCACTTGATGTGGTTTTGGTTTCTTTTGAGTTTATGTTAATGAGGGAGGAAAAACTCAGAAAAGGAGAGTGAGAACAGTTGCACAACGGGAAGAATGTAATCAATGTCACTAAATGGTACATGTGGAAACTGCTGAGAATTTGTGTATGTTTTGCTGTATATATTCTCCACAGTCACAAAATAAAGATTTAAAAAAAAAAAAAGCAGCAAGGGAGTGACCTCTTCTCTTCCCTCTTACTGATCTGACCCACTCCCAGAGTTTCAAATACCACGTGCCAACTATCTCACCCAGACCTCTCCCCTGAATTCCAACTGTATATCAAATATAGAAGAACAGTCGCCATTGAGCTGACAACAACACATGATGACCCCATACAGACGTCTAGAATTCAATCCATGTAGTACTGAATTATTGGTCTTCCCTCTCTCAAACTTGTTCTTCAGTCTTCCCTATCTCCCTAAATGGCAACCCTGTCCTTCCAGTGGTCGTTGTTAGGTGAGTTTGTGTTGATTCCAATGCATAGCAACCCTATGTACAACAGAATGAAACATTGCCCAGTCCTGCACCATCCTCACAATCATTGCTCTGCTTGAGCCCAGCATTGCAGCCACTGTATCAGTCCATCTCTATGAGTGTCTTCTCTTTGTTCATGCTCTACTTTCTCAAGCATGATGTCCTTCTCCAGGAACTGGTCCTATCTGATAATATGTCCAAAGTATGTGAAACAAAACTCTTACCATGCTCATTTCTAAGGCACATTCTGGCTGTACTTCTTCTAAGACAGATGTGTTCATTCTTCTGGTAGTCCATTGCATATTTAATATTCTTCATCACTGGTGGAAGCTCTGGTGGCATAGTGCCTAAGGCATTTGACTGCTAACCAGAAGGTTGGTGGTTCAAAACGACCAGCCACTCCTCGGAAGGAAGGTTGGGCAATCTACTTCTGTAGTGATATCACCTCGGAAACCCAAGGAGGGGTCACTATGAGTTGGATCTGACTTGACAGCAGTGCATGTGTGTGTGTGCATCAACACTGTAATTCAAAGGCATCAATTCTTCTTTGGTCTTCCTTATTCACTGCTCAACTTTCACATGCATATGAGGTGACTGAAAATATCAAGACCTGGATCAGGTACATCTTAGCCTTCAAAGTGATATCTTTGATTTTTAGCACTTAAAGAGACCTTTTGCTATAGATTTCCCAAAGCAATAATACATTGTTTGATTTCTTGACTGCAGCACCTATGGATGTTGATCATGGATCCAATTAAAATGAAATAATTAACTTCGATATCTTTTCTATTCATCATGATGTTCTTATTGGTGCAGTTGGGAGAATTTTTATTTTCTTCATGTTGAGGGGTAATCCATACTGAAGGCCAGTCTTTCATCTTCATCAGTAAGGGCCTAAAGTCCTGTTTGCTTTCAGCAAGCAAAGTTGTGTCATCTACATATCTCAGGTTGTTATGAGTCTTCCTCCAAGCCTGATGCTGTGTTCTTCTTCATATAGTCCAGCTTCTTGGATTATCTGTTTAGCATACAGATTGAATAAAAACAGAGAAAGGATACAACCCTGACTCACACCTTTCTTGATTTTAAACCATACAATATCCCTTTTTCTGTTCAAGCAACTGTCTCTTGGTCTATGTACAGGTTCTTCATAATAACAATTAAGGGTCCAT
>NW_006922425.1:529480-536874 GCF_000298275.1 Orycteropus afer afer
ATTTCCATATTCTATTGGATCACCTTTCTTTGAGAGCTTCTGGCATTGCATTCATTTGTTGAAACCTTTTAATTGGTATTCCATCAATTCCTGGAGACTTGTTTTCCAGCAGTGCCTTCAGTGCAGCTTGTACTTACTTCTTCCTTCAGTATGATTGATTCTTGATCATATGCTACCTCCTGAAATGGGTGAACATCAATCAATTCTTTTTGGTAAAGTGACTCTGTGTATTCCTTTCATCTTCCCTTGATGGTTCCTGTGTCATTCCTGTGAGCCAACAATCTGCAGCCTGCTATACTGCCCATAAAATCTTTCAATCTTGCAACCTGAGCCTTGAATTTTTCTTCAGTTCTTTTTGCTTAAGAAATACTGAGTGCGTTCTTCCCCCTTTGGCTTTCTAACTCTAGGTCTTAGCACATTTTATTATAATACCATACATTGTATTCTAGGGCTGCGCTTTGAAAATTTCTGTTCAGCTCTTTTATGTTATCATTTCTTCCATTCAATTTAGCTTCTCTACATTCAAGATCAAGTTTGAGAGTCTCTCCTGACATCCAGTTTGGTCTTTTCTTTCTTTCCCGTCTTTTTAATGACTGTTTGCTTTCTTCATGTATGCTGTTATTAAAATGGTCTCCAAATTCAGGTGGAATCCTTGAAAAGTACTCAAGATTATACTTTGGCTCTCATAGACTTGTGTTAATTTTCTTCAGCTTCAACTTGAACTTGAATGTGAGGAATAAATGGTCTGTTCTGCAGGTGGCTCTTGGTCTTGTTCTGACTGATATTGAGCTTCTCCATCATCTGTTTCCACAGATGTAGTGAATTTGATTCCTGTGTCTGCAGAGGTCCACATGTATAGACACCATTTATGTTGCTGAAAAAAGTTATTTGCAATGAATAAGTCATTGGTCTTGCAAAATTTTATCATGTGATCTCTAGAATCCTTACTATCACCAAGGCCATATTTTCCAACTACTGATTCTTCTTTGTTTCCAACTTTTGCATTCCAATCACCAGTAATTATCAATACATCTTGTTTGCATATTTGATCAGTTTCAGACTGCAGAAGTTGGTAAAAATATTCAACTTTTTCATCTTTGTCATCAGTGGTTGGTGCATTACTCGGGTCAAAATTCCTGGCATTATCATTGACTCTCACCCCTCTGTCTCACATTCCACTACCAATTCATCAGGAAATCTAAACACGTGTCATCCTCACCTCCACCACTATATTACCTTAATCTAAACCCCCATAATCTCTGTGGTAGTTAAGGTTGTGTGTCATCTTGGCTGTGCCGTAACTTTGAGTGGCTTGCCAGGTGTGATGTAGTTATTTTCCATGATGAGATTGGATGTGGTGTAATCATGTCCATAGTGTCACCTGCTGTGAGCAGTTAGTTAGTTGAAAGGGCGTTGCCTTCAGAATATGCTCTGCTTCCAGTATATAAGGAACAGATCCTGCATTTGGTCCAGTCATCATCTCCAGTTCTAGACTTAAACCAATGGCCTGCATGCTGCCTGCTGATCTTTGGACTCTCGCTTTTGCAGCCTGTGAGCCAACATTCTGCAGCCTATTATACCGCTGGGAAGCCTCCAGCTTGCTCCAGTGGGCCTGGAAGGCAAAGGTAAAGCTCAAGCAGAGATGAAGCCCAAGATCGAGAGGCCTCCACCCAGTCCCTACAGCTGGCACTCTGAACTCGGACTTCTAGCCTAGTCTTACCCAAGAGTTGATACCTCTAACCTCCTAAACTGTAAGAGAATAAATTTCTGTTTGTTAAAGCCATATAACTTGTGTTATATCTCTTATAGCAGCACTAGAGAACTAAGATAACCTCCCTTCAAATTAATCTCTCTCTGTTCTTGCTCCCTTATAATCTATTCTCCACACAACACCAAGATTGATCCTTGTAAAACAGAAATCAGATACAATCACTCCTCTGCTTAAAAGCCTCCAGTGGATTCTCTTCACACACAGAGTAAAACCAATATCCTTACAATATCCTCCTAATGGTCTGAAAGGCCCTACATGATCATCCCACTCTCACACTTACATCCTTCTTACATCTCTGATCCTGTTTCTTATTACTCATTCTTCTCACTCATGCTGCTCTAGCTACAAGGTCATTTTCATTAAGAACAGCAAAACGCCTCAAAAAGGTCCCACCTCAAGAATTTTGCATTTCTTGTTCCCTCCTTAGAAAGCTATTCCCACAAAAAAAATAGCTCTCTCATCTCCTACAGGTATTTGGTGATCAGTGAAGTGTTTCCTGATTACCACTCTCCAGTACACCCTCACCCTATTCATCGCCTTCCCTACTTTTTATTTCTCCAAATAATACAACATTATATGACTTAATATATATTTTACTTATTTATTTTATTTATCGTCTACCCCACTCAAATAGAATGTAAGATCTTGGAAGGCAAAAGTATTCCATAAAGTACAACTGCTTTTTTATTTAATGTTATAACCTCAGTGTCAGAACAATGACATTTGACAGGCACACAAATTTTTGTTGAATAATAGAATGAAAATGAAATAAAAACATATGATGCCACAGTCTTATGGCTGGGGCAAATGCATCACATCACAGTACAATGTGTTTAGACTTAATTTTTTAAAAAATCTTCTAAATGAGAATAGTTGTTGAAAAACACAATCATGTGTAACCTTTGGAGGTAGCTAGAATGGCATCATTAAACTTACAAACCCGAAGTTAATCCTAATTAACAGGCTACTTGAATTCCACTAAAAACAGCAGCATGCAAACAAACCTTCCTTAAATAAAGTTCTTTAACTTCCTACCTTTCTGCCTTTAGATTTCTTTTTCTTCACTCCTTCTTTTCTCCTGGTTCCCCTGATACCGTTTTTTCCTGCTCTCTGGCTCCAATACTCTATCCCATCTATTATAGCTTCTTAGCTTCCTTAGCTAGGAAGGCGGTGGGTTTGGTTTGGTTTTCAGAATTACACCTTCAATCACTCCCCTTCTCCAACAGGCTTTTCACCTCCCTTTACACACTTCAATTTCTTGATCCTTTAAAATCATCAAGGTCCAATCTTTTTCTTCCCTTCTACATTCTACCAACAATGTACTGACAAAAGTATTTTGTTTCACTGCCACCACTTCCTGAGCACTATTGATCAAAGTAGTGAATTTTAACCAGGGTACACATAAATAGCTCCTGGAATGTCTTCAAGCCCTGAAATTCTGATTTGATGGGCTTATACTGGAGGACCTATGCAGTTCTACTCTGCAACACATGGTGTCACCATGAGTCAGAATTGACTCAATAGCCATTGCCATTTTGTTTCGTCTTGTTTTTCTTGGTAGGGATAAACAGAAGTCCCTGGGTAGCACAAGCAGCTTGCAATTCGAAGTTCTGGTTGAGCAGTGGTTCAAGCGCTCAGCTACTCACCAAAAGGTTAGCAGTTCAAACCCACCAGCCTCTCCATGGGAGAAAGATGTGGCAGTCCACTTCCATAAAGATTTACAGCCTAAAACTCTATGGGGCAGTTCTACCCTGTCTTATAGTATCGTTATGAATTGGAATTAAGTCAATAGCAATCAGTTTGGTTTGGGGTTTACTAACATAAAAGTTGATGGTTTGAACCCACCTAGAGCTCTGGTAGTGTAGTGCCTAGGGCACTTGATGGCTAACCAGAAGGCTGGCAGTTCAAAGCCACCAGCCACTCCTTGGAAGGAAGGTTTGGCAATTTTCTTCCGTAGTGACACCACCTTGGAAATCCAAGGAGGGGTCACTATGAGTCGGGTCCGACTCGACAGCACATAACAACAACAACAACAGTGGAATCACAAAAGAAAGGCCTGACAATCTGCTTCCATAAAGATTACAGCCAAGAAAACCCTATTCTGTAACACAGGGTCACCATGAGTTGGAATCATCTTGACAGCAGCAAGTTTGGTTTTGAGTGGTGCAAACAGTTAATACACTTGGCTGCTAACCAAAAGATTGGATGTTTGAGTACATCTAATGGTGCTCGAAAGAAAGGCATGGCGATCTACTTCAGAAAAACCACCCATTAAAAACCCTATGGAGTACAGTTTTACTCTGACAGACATGGGCTTGCCATCAGTTAGAATTGACTGGAAAGCAAGCAGTAAACATAAATATGTTGGAGAAACTAAGTCCCTAGTAGAGTGTGACACACTCTCTGCTTAAGATCCACTAATTCAAATCCCTACACTCTGTTTTTCTGCCACACACACTCTACATAAAAGATTATAAATAACCTTCTGGTCATGATAATGATAACATACCACCAAATGAGAAAATCAGAATCAACTCGGTAGCAACAGGTTTGTTATTTTGGTCCTATACCTGACAAACCAAAAACAACCAACCAACCAAAGAGACAAACTTCTGGTCACCAAATCCAACTGCCTTCTCTTAGTTCTATCCTTTCCAAACTTTGCACAATACCTGATACCACCACCTCTAAACTCTCTCCTCTCTTACCTTCTATAATTTTTTTTTGGATCAGTGCCACTGACCATTATCCAAGGGCCAGCATTGTCACCACAATTTGGGACCTTATTAGAAATGGAAATTCTCAGGCCCCATCCCAGACATACTGAATCAGAAACTGTAGGGGTGGGCCCCAGAAATCATGCATTTGTGTGATTACTGTGCACACTAAAGTTTGAGAAGCACTGTGTTAAGCAAACTGTTGAAGATATGTTGGAAGCATGGAAATATATGGGAAGAATCTAGAAATATAGGACAGTGATTTGGTTTGGATCTTTTTTTTTTTCTTTTACAAAGGACAGAGAGTAAAAGTATTTTACTAGCAAAGTATTTGTAGGTTGCATGAAAACTAAGACCAGCTTCTGTCCTCAAATAATTTACAACCTATCTAATATGGGAAAAACAAAGACATATAAATAACTAATAAAAAGATAAACTACGATATATATGATATGTTAAGTGAAGGGAGAAACATAGAGGTTACTAATGGCCAGAATAGGTCTTCTATTTGCAAGCAGAGAAATCTGGACTACCCAGGACAGTCTTGGTTCATTCTTAAAGTAAAATATCAATTCTGTCTATTAAGTGAGTGATCATTTGGTTATGCACTCATTCTCTTCAAAGGGTAACTCCCATTCAGGAGATGAAAATTGAAGGCAGGAGTAGGGCAAGGAGTGATGAGATTGAGTTGATCTAATATGAGCAAGAATAATATGATAATTCCTGTTATGAACCAAAGTGTGCTGGAAGGCCAGTAATACTACTGGAATTAAGAGAGATGTCTAAAAGACACGCTGGCAAAAATACTGTCAGGGCAAGCCAGGGGTATTGTAAGGTGACATGGCCCATTAGCCAAAGACTCAAACCACCCTAAGAGTTACAAGTCTACCTGTCTTTAGTTACAATTGCCTTCAGAGGACACCATCTGAAGCTGATTTACCTATGGCCACTTGATTCACCCATTAAAAAAAAAAAAAAACTCATTGCCATCAAGTTGATTCTGACTCATAGTGATCCCCATTGGGTTTCCAAGGCTGTAAATCTTTATGGAAGCAGATCAACCCATCTTCCTTCCAAAGAGCAGCTGGTAGGTTTGAACCACTGACCCTAAGGTTAGCAGCCAAATACCCTATCCACTATGTCACCACAGCTCCTTTGACTCACCTATTGCTTCCTAAATTCTAGCAGCACCCTATTGGTGTCTTCCTAAAAACACAAACCAAACTCACTGCCATCGAGTCAACGCCAATTCATAGCGACCCCTCCTTGGGTTTCCGAGGCGGTAGCTTTAAGGAAGTAGCTTGCCCAGTCTTCTAGTCAGCAGTCAAATGCCTTAAGCACTACGCCACCAGAGCTCCTTAGCGTGTTTCCAGAAATGGTTAATCTTCTGTTTCATGTTGCCTTCATTACTTTCAGACTCAGAAGTTGATCTTTTTTAAACCTTGGCCTTATTCTGAGATCTATTTTTCCCTATATCTGCAGAGCTTTTAGGATAAACAATGAAAACCTATTTCCATAAGTCTTCCTTATCCATTCCGTACTCCAGATGTTGCCCAAACATTAAGTATGATTTTGGCATTTTGAATTTCTTCTATTACACAATATGAATTACTCTCTTTCTAATGGTATGTGTTAATATCTAACAATAATATCTAACAGTGATAGCAGGTAAGGCCAATGAAATCAATTTAAAAAAAATATATAGAGAGAGTGTTTAATACATTCTTGGGGAGTTGGTAAATTGTTCCAAGAATAAATTGAGCTTTTTTGAAGGGTAAATAGGAGTTCATCAAGCACTGGAAAAAAGAAGCAGCATCCCAGACTCCCTCTCTCCCCAACCCCAAAATTGGCAATGCTAGCAGCATATAACTTAAAATAAGAAGAAAATAAAGAAAATGGAGAAGAAAATAAAAACAACCCAAGACAAATCCTTCATACTTGGAGAAAACAAATTGTATCTTCAAGCATATTTCAGATCTAAAAGTAAATGTTTATAAAACAAGATCCACAATCAAGGGAAAGGGGTGGAGAAGGAGGAAGTTCAGCTTGTTTTGTGGTATTAAGTTAAAACAAATGAGTAAAAGTATCAACATCTATGCTTGGGAACACATATAGTATTTTTCATAAAAAAATCTATGTTTGAAAATGAAGACCTAGGAAACCTTCTCTAACAGTATATTATTTGCCTAAGTGTTTTATATTCCTCAAAGGGTTCTAAAGTAAGTTTTCCCAAGAGCCTGGAAGGTCTTCCCCACCCCCAATAATCCACTTTTGGTTGAAACCATCAATAGCACCCTAATCAACTTTTCACTTACGCTGACTTAAATTCATATTCTTCAAAGTTTGGCTTTACACTCTATCACAAGGCAGAAATTTTGCTCTAAGTTTTGACACTCCGCCTCTTCACCCTTTCATTAAGTTATTTCCTCTCAAATTCCATTAGTTTCGCTTTTCTCTTGAAGGGACATGTCAGGAACACTTTGACAGCACATTCACAAAACCAATGGCTGCAGCCAGAGTCCGAACACACACACCAATCTCCAGTCACATCCCTATTGGGGCTGTTCTACCACGATCAAAATCAGCGGACCAGGAAGGGGGAAGAAGCTGGGGCAGGAAGGCTGTTCCCTTCCTTCCTCTCCCCCACTACAGCTTCCCTTGTTCCTCTGTCCCTTAGGGCCTCACTGCACTCGCAGTCCTGACCCCTACCCCACCCCCGCACGGGCCCGCCCTCGCCGCCGCTGTCACCCGCCACTGCCTAGAAAACAGCCACAGCCTTTGTTAAAATGTCCACGAGCACAATGGACCAGAAGATGAACACATTCCCGGGGGCGGGGTGAAGGAAAGTCACACGAACGCCACGCCCTCGTTGGCACCAGCCCAAGGAGACCCCAAAATGCTGTCCC
>NW_006922425.1:537392-542626 GCF_000298275.1 Orycteropus afer afer
GGGGCCAAGCGCGGTGGGAAATGGAGTGGCAGGGTTTCTGCCACCTCCTCAGGGAAGCCTGAGCGCCCAGGGTATCCAGTTGGAGCGCTCCGCTCTGGGGGTCTGTTTTGAACACTCGAGCCTTCTCAATGAGCCCTGTCATTTACCCGCCAGAAAGCCTGGCTTGGCGCAGGGCCAAGCAGCCAGTTGCCAGGGCCTTCATGCCTCTCCTTCAAGTCACCAGGTGTTCGCATCAAACATTCCCCCTTTGGCATGCCTATCTCCCCACACTTTAGCCTTTTCCTCTGTCTTCTCTTCTCATTGCAGTGTCCTCAGCCTTCCTGAGGTGAGGGGCATGGAGATTTCTCACCCACAGATCACTTGGACAGGGTATGTCCTTGTTAGCATGGGTCTTGGCTGTGTTTGAAGCCAGATCCTAGTTGATTCCTTTCCAACCATTGCCCACTGTTACAGCTGAGGGAATTGCCCTTTCTCTGAGGACAGGCTCTCTCGCCACTATTCCTGGAGGAAATTTGGTGAGGACAATATGCTTTTTCTACCCAAAACTACCCAAAAATCTTGGGAAGATTAAAAAAAAAAAAAAAAAAAAAAAAAAAAAATTGCCAGCTAAGATGGCTCTCTTTGATCCTCCTTTTTAAATAGCCACCTTAGAATTTGAGCCTTCTAAAAGCCTCTCTGAAAAACAGAATATTCAGCCAGTGTTGCGTAGACATTGCCCTAATGGTTGGAGGTTTTCTGGCACTTCGCATTTTAAAGAGTCTGACTTGATTATTATTCCATGCCTCATGTGTGCTTCCTTTTAAGTTCTATGCTTTTCTGTTTATAATCTGGTCAGCTGTGGCATCCCACATGCCTTCAGATCAGTCATTAAAACAAACACACTTGAGTGAATCCAAAGAAAATTGGATTGTGGGCCTGAAGTGATTTATTCCAAACTACTCCCCCTCCTGTTTTTTTCACTTTAGTTATTGTGGGATGGAGAAACATTTGGTTTATAAGAGTAAAATAACTACCACCACACCAATAGTCCTTCTCAGCAAGTATTTTGACTGGGATGGAAGTATTTTGTGGGCGAGCCTGTTAATTGTCTTGGGAGATCTGAATATCCTCAGATTGTCCCCATTAATCTTTGTGGTTCTTCCATGTGTGTATTTTTCAAACCACTCTCTTCGTTGAACTCATTGTTCTTTAGCCTTTGTCAAATAAGAATAGAGAGATCATAGGAAGGACATATTGCATAAGGGTATGCGGGTATATGTACATGCAGACTTTGTAGCATGGACAAATCTATACATGCCTGGAAGCAAGGCCCTGCCCTATTCATTTCACTAGTGAAATGCCTTACATATAGAGGGGTGCTAAAAAAAAGAGAGACAGACAGTAGGTTAGTAAAGGTAATTTTTGCAATCTTAGTAGATATGTGTATGTGTGTTTTAACTTTTCATTTGATTACTGGGTTTATTTCTTTTTGGTGTCTGAATTTGACAGAATATTTTGGTTGAAATGAGAGGAAACTAAGTTGAAATAATTTAGGCAAAAAGAGAAAGTTATTGTGTAACCCAAGCTGAGAAAATCTGGTCTGTCATTGGCCTTAGGAATGAATGAAACTGGCAACCGGAATGCCTCAAATTCCAGCTCAGGCTCTCAACTCTATCCCTCTAGGACATGGTCATTCTCTTGGAACCCCAGAAAGTCTTGTTCTGCAGGCTCGGAACAGTGAACTCACTGCCGTCAAGTCATTCCCAACTCATAGCGACCCCTCCTTGGGTTTCTGAGGCAGTATCTATACATAAGTAGATTGCCCAAACTTCCTTCCAAGGAGAGACTGGTGTGTTTGAACTGCCAGCCTTCTGGTTAGCAGTCAAATGCCTTAGGCACCACACCAATTGGGAGCACACACCTACCAGTGTATGCTACCAGACAGAAGGAGTCTCTCTTCCCTCAGTTCCAATTTTTAAACACTAGATAAAGAGTTTCACTGAGTACAATTAAGTAACTTCCCTATTGCTGGAGAGAAAGTGGATGTGTGAGATAAGAATGGCACCTCCAGCAGAACCACATGGTTGGAGGGAAAAAATGAAGAGAAAATTTCTAAATGAAAACAAAGGGGAGAGGGGAGATGCTCTTGCCGGAAGAAGGGAAAGGTGCTGCATTTAGGGAATACAGTCTTGGATATATCTTTGTCTTTCCCTTCCAACATCAAATAAACTAATGAATATTCTAAGGTGCTCTGGTGGCATGGTGCCTAAGGCTCTTTGTATATTTGGCTTCTGTAACAAAGTACTGCAAACTTACTGGCCTAAAACAACAAAAATTTATTTTCTTACATTTCTGGAGATCAGAAGTCTAAAATGAGTCTCCCTGGTCCAAAACTAAAGTGTCAGCAGGGCTGAGTTCCTTTCTGGAGGGTCTAGGGGAGAGTCTTGTTCCTGCCTTTCCAGAACCTAGAGGCTGCCCATGTTCATTGGCTCCTGGCCCCCTTTCATCTTCAAAACCAACAATGGCATCAGTCTGACACACTGACACTTCTGTCTTCCTCTTCCACATTTAAGGACGCTTGTGATTATATTTGTTGTTGGTAGGTGCTGTTGAGTCAGTTTGGACTCATAGAGACCCTAAGTACAAAAAAACAACACAACACACTGCCAGGTCCTCCATCATCCTCACAATTACTGCCATGCTTGAGCCCATCATCATAGCCACTTTGTCAATCCAACTCTTGAGAGTCTTCCCCTTTTTAGCTGACCCTCCACTTTACCCAGTATGATATCCTTCTCCAAGGACTTATCCCTTCTGACACCATGACCAATATATGGGACACAAAGTCTGGCCATTCTCTCTTCTAAGGAGCCTTCAAGTTGTACTTCTTTCAACACCACAACACAAAATGCATCAATTCTTCTGTTGTTGTTGTTGTTGTTGTTGTTAAGTGCCGTTGAGTCGGACCCGACTCATAGCTACCCTTTCTTGGGTTTCCGAGGCAGTATCACTACGGAAGTAGATTGTCCAACCTTCCTTCCGAGGAGTGACTGATTCCTCATTCATGAATAAGAGAAACCCCCGAGACTATGGCCCCTAGTGACCTTTGGGGCCTGGAATTGAACTCACTCCCTCCCATGGCTTCTGGCCAAACAATAAACTCCAAACAAATTCACTGCTATCTAATTGATCGCCACTCATAGTGACTCCTTGGGTTTCCGAGACGGTATCACTACAGAAGTAGTTTACTCAATCTTTCTTCTGAGGAGTGGCTGGTGGGTTTGAACTGCCAGCTTGCTGATTAGCAGTCCAACGCTTCAGGAACTACACGACCAGAGCTCCCAGCCAAACAACAGATAGGTATATAAGGTGAACATTTACACCAGGTAAGTATACTCCTTAGAAGAGTCAACCACAAGACATCAGAAGGGCAGTTATTGCACAAGGAGACAGCTTAGAGGGCAGGAATGCATAGGAATAAAGGACACAGGGAAAAGGCAACCACAGGGAGGAAGTAGGAAGAGAACTGTTACATTATGGGGATTGCGATCAATTTCAGGAAACAAAATGTGTATGAACTGTTGTAGGGAAAGTGAATTTGGGCTGTAAACTTTCATCCAAATCACAATTAAATAAATAAACAAATAACAAGCCCATTGCCCTTGAATTGATTTAAACACATAGTGACCCTATAGGACAGAGAAGAACTGCCTATAGCGTTTTATGGAAGTCAACTGCCACACCTTTCTCCCACAGAATTTAGCAACCAAAGTTAAATGTTATTTGGAGAATCTAGGTGGTGTATGTTCCCTGTACAATTCTTCCAACTTTTTTGTATGTTTGAATTTTTTTTTTACAATAATATGTTAGACAAATAATAAATGTGACAGATTTAGGAGATGTTAAATAAATGAACTTTTTTTCTCCCTGTATTCATACTTACTGAATCTCCTCAGAATGCAAGGCATTTCTTTTGGCTACAGAATGCAGAACTTAGTTACATAATAACTTAAGACTGCCATTTAGGTGTGTATTGATTTTTTAAAAAATCTTTCAATTTTCCAGGGAACCAATATTCACATATTTAAAATTTCTAAAAATAGCTTAAAGGGAATTTGAAATTCCAGTTTATATCTATAAACTTCAATCTATTTGTCAATCTATAAAAATAATCAGAATATGGTTTTAAAATTTTAATGCTCTTGACTGCTTTTGATGATAATTTTCCTTGTATCATAGAGTAATCCAAAACAGAGGCTATCATCCTCCAGAATTCAGTAGACAGCAAGGATATGAATATAAGATGTTTCATTTTCAGTAAATATTTTATGTATCTCATTACTGTGAAAATTATATTTTAAATAATATTCCTCACATTCTAGAAATGTGAGGTGATTATTCATTACAATTGAGCAGTACAAAATCTCTTGGTAAAATGGGAACAACTCTCTTCCCCCAAAATCTGAATCCAATAGAGATTTTGCATCTAACGTGCTTTCAGTGACAAAAAATATTATTTCAGAATTCTGAATTTTAATTCTCTGCAAAATATGAGTGAGATTTTGTGGCTTAATTTCTTAGTATTTGAAATGCTAACTTTTCTGTCGTATTTCAGAACACAAGAATGAATAAATATAGTTAGTTGCCTCTAAAATAAAATAAATTAACTTTATTTTAAACGAATATTGATATTTTTATTTAAAGTTAACATTGTAAGAATTTGGTAAAATACATTCAAGAAAAACTATAAAACCTTTAAAGCATAAACTTTAAGATTGTGTAAGTCATGAGAAAACAAGACAAGCCCTGAGTCTAGTAATATATACTGGGAAAAAAACAAATTCACTGCCATTGAGTCATTTCCAACTCATAGCAACCCCTCCTTGGGTTTTAGTGAGGGTATGTATATTGATCTGTCCATCACTCATCTGTCAGTGTGTCGTCATACTGTGGAGGTTTGTGTGTTGCTGTGAGGCCGGAGGCTATGCCATGAGTATTCAAATACCAGCAGGGTCACCCATGGTGGATAGGTTTCAATGGAGATTCCAGACTAACACAAACTGGGAAGAAGTAAGGGGCCATTTTCTCAAATAATTGGCCAGCGAAAACCTTGTGAATAGTAGTAAAACACTGTCTGATATATTATGGAAAACTTTATGAATAATCCTGAGACATTGTCTGATATAGTGCCAGAAGATGAGCTCCTCAGGTCAGAAGGCACTCAAAATATGACTATGGAAGAGCTCCCTCCTCAA
>NW_006922425.1:543948-545238 GCF_000298275.1 Orycteropus afer afer
GCTGAACAGAAGATTTCAAAGAGCAGCTCAAGAAGACAATGTCAATTATTATAATGAAATGTGCAAAGACCTGGAGTCTGAAAACCAAAAGGGAAGAACATGCACGGCATTTCTCAAACTGAAAGAACTAAAGAAAAAATTCAAGTCTCGAGTTGCAATATTGAAAAATTCTAGGAGTTCTGGTAACATAGTGCCTAAGGCACATGACTTCTAACCAGAAGGCTGGTGGTTCAAACCCACTAGCCACTTCTCGGAAAGAAGGTTGGGCAATCTACTTCTGTAGTAATACTGCCTTGGAAACCCAAGGAGGGGTCGCTATGAGTTGGGTCCAACTCCACGGCACATAACAACAACAACAAATGGGCAAAATAATGAATGATGCAGGAAAAATCAAAAGAAGATGGAAGGCAGACATGGTCACTGCACCAAAAATGATGGATGGATGTTCATCCATTTCAGGAGGTGGCGTATGATAAAGAACCAATGGTACTGAACGAAGAAGTCGAAGCTTCACTGAAGGAATTGGAGAAAAACAAGGCTCCAGGGATTGACAGAATAACCAATGAAATGTTTCAACAAATGGATGCTATACTAGAGGCACTCATTCATCCATGCCAAGAAATTTGGAAGACAGCTGCCTGGCCAACTGATTGGAAGAGATCCATATTTATACCCATTCCAAAAAAAAAGGTGATTCCACAGAATGTGGATTTATCAAACAATATCATTAATATCACATGCAAGTACAATCTTGCTGAAGATAATTCAAAACCAGTTGCAGCAGTATATTGACAGAGAACTTTCAGAAATACAAGCCAGATTCAGAAGAGGACATGGAATGAAGGATATCATTGGTGATGTCAGATGGATCTTGGCTGAAAGCAAAGAATACCAGAAAGATGTTTTCTTGTGTTTTATTGACTATGAAAAACCATTAGATTGTGTGGATCATAACAAATTATGGATAACTTTGAGAAGAATGGGAATTCCAGAATGCTTAATTGTGCTCATGAGGAACCTGTACACAGACTAGGAGGCTATTGTTCAAACAGAACAAGGGGACACTGCATGGTTTAAAATCAGGAATGAGTGCATCAGGGTTGTAGCCTTTCACCATACTTGTTCAATTTGTATGCTGAGCATATAATCTGAGAAGCTGGACTATATGAAGAAGAATGTGGCAGCAGGATTGGAGGAAGACTCATTAACAACTCACAATATGCAGATGACACAACCTTGCTTGCTGAAGTGAAGATGACTTGAAGTACTTACTTATGAAGATCAAAGACT
>NW_006922425.1:545433-552146 GCF_000298275.1 Orycteropus afer afer
AAAGATTTCATGTTACTTGGTTCCACAATCAACACTGATGGAAGCAGCAGTCATGAAATCAGAGGCCATACTGCACTGGGCAGATTAATGGAAAAGACTTTTTTAAAGTGATGAAGAACAAAGACGTCTCTTTGAAGACTAAGGTGCACCTGACCCAAGCCATGGTGATTTCAATCACTTCATATGCATGTGAAAGCCAGACAATGAATAAGGAAGACTAAAGAAGAGTTGATACTTTTGAGTTGGGGGATTGGTGAAGAATACTGAAAGTACTATGGACCAGAAGAATGAGCAAACCTGTCCTGGAAGAAGTGCAGCCAGAATGCTCCTTGGAAGCAAGAACGGCCAGATTTTGTCTCACCTACTTTGATCATGTTGTCAGAAGGGACCATTTCCTGGAGAAGAATATCATACTTGGTAAAGTGGAGGATCAGTGAAAAAGGGAAAGGCCTTCAACTAGATGGATTGACACAGTGGCTGCAACAATGAGCTCAAGAATAGCAAGGACTGTGAGGCTGGCTTAGGACCAGGAAGTGTTTCATTCTGTTGTACATAGGGTTGCTATGAGTCAGAATGGTCTCAACAGCACCCAACAACAACAACAACAATATATTATGAGAAGCTTTCATTGGTGGCCATTTAAATGTGCTACTCAGACATTCTGTAAAGAAAGAAAATTGTCATTCAGTTTCAAGAAATAGTGTCAGCTGGGAGCCTCCAGCTCTAGCATCTTCAGGATGCACCCTCAAGTTTTGAGCATAGGTCATGTACATTTCCTGGGAAATATTCACCCAGTGATTGAGCATAGAGGGTTACTAGTACCTGGTCATTTCTACCCAGTACAGGACTGCTCTGAAGAGCTATCTTTTCTCCAGAGCTTCCCCTGGGTTGGATAAGACTATCTATCACATGTGCTTTCTGGTCTGAGGTTTTACCTGACCAATCCTGCTTCCTCTCTTCTTTCCTTTCATAAGTGTCAAATCAATACCTCAGACTCAAGGCTTTCACTGCCCAATCATGCTTCTTCTAACATTTACCTTTCAGATGTATTACTTCCTTACCTTCCCATCAAGCTGTTTGTAATCCAGACTAAGTGTCTGCTTCCTGGAGGACCTACACAGGCACACTCTCTAAGCCCTAACCTGATTGAATTTGATTCACCAACTTGGTGGTTAAACAGTTCTCAGTTGGGGCAAGATAATCAATATCAATATTGTTAATATTGGAGTAAAAATGAAAATAATTAGCATAAACATAAATTGTGTGCCTTAGTTATCTAGTGGGATCTCTGGTGGCGTAGTGCCTAAGGTATTTGACAGCTAACCAGAAGGCTGGAGGTTCAGGCTCATCAGCCACTCCTTGGAACGAAGATTGTAGAGATACCACCTCAGAAACTCAAGGAAGGGTCTTATGAGTCACAATCTACTCAATGGCAATGAGTTTAGTTTAATTTAGTTTTTGAGTTATCTAGTGCTGCTATGCTGTTGTTGGGTGCCGTTGAGTCAACTCTGACTCATAGCGACCCTATGCACAGCAGAACGAAACACTGCCCAGTCCCATGCCAGACTTACAGCATAAATTTGAATAATAGTAGTACTGACTGGCTTTCCTTGTAGGCGTATGGTTGTCTGATTCAAACTGGCCAATGCCAGTCCATTTCAGCTCACTAATGCCTAGGATATCCATCTTTATGTATTCTATTTCATTTTTGACAGCTTCCATTTTCATTAATTTCATACTTGGTACATTTCATGTTCTGATTATTAATGGGTGTTTGCAGCTGTTTCTATTCATTTTGAGTCATGCTACATCAGCCAATGGAGGTCCTGAAAGCTTTACTCCATCCATATCATTAAGGTCATCTCTACTCTGAGGAGGCAGCTCTTCGCCAGTCATATTGTGAGTGCCTTCCGACCTGAGGGGCTCGTCTTCCAGCACTGTATTGGACAATGTTTCAGGGCTATTCAGAAAAATTTCCAGTAATATATTAGACAGCGTTTCACTGCTATTCATAAGGTTTTCACTGGCCAATTCTTTGAGAAGTGTATGGCCTCTTCTTCCGAGTCTGTCTTAGTCTGGAAGCTCTACTGAAACCTGTCCACCAAGGGTAAATCTGCTGGCATTTTGCAACATTGTTAGCATAGCCTCCAGCCTCACAGCAACATGCAAGCCACCACAAGATGACAAACTGACATACAAGTTTGTCTTCTTTAGCTGTTCCTAACCACTCTGCTCACTCCCGAGATGCGTGCCCACCTACCTATCCAAGGCCCAGCCTTAAATAAAGCTGCCCCAGAAGCCCTGACCCACACCCCTTATTTCCCTAATCAAACAAATAACCAGCTTTCAGAACAGAAAAATAAGAAGCAACTTTAATACATTTCTGATTGCTTTCTATGTAGTCTATTTGTTGGTCATTCTGTCTTCAGCTCCAATGTAAGCATCTGAGTTTAGTAAGCATCTGAGTTGATTTTCCTTCTGGAGACTTCATAGGAGAATCCATTTCGTGGTATTTTCCAATTTATACAGGTTACCTATATTCAATAGCTCATGGTCCGCTTTTTCCCCTTCCTCATATAACTCCAACTTCTTGCTGCTGTTGTCACTTCTCCTCTTCTGTCATTAAATTTCCCTCTGTTCCCCTTTCATAAGGACCCTTGTGATTACATTTAAGGCCCATCTAGATAATCCAGAATAAGCGGCCTATCTCAAGATATAATTTAATCACACTTGCTAAATCCCTTTTACCATATCCCAGGTTGTAGGGATTAGGATTTGGACATCTTGGGATGGGGGAGCTACTACACTTGCTTTAATTTGAGACTAAAGAACTAATTTCCAATACCAAACTGAAAAACTGATTAGGTTGATGATATCAGCAGGGAGACCTAACATGCCTATATATGATAAATTAAACAGCAGCTAATCTTTTGAGAGTATCTTAAGAACTTGGGCAATCAAGATTTTCGGATTGAATTTGGAAAGTTGTAGCTCATTTCTTTTAAAAACAAAATTTATTGAAAACTAGTGGAAAAATTCTCTCTTCCCACTCTCCATTTTTTTCCTCCTTTGATCTTATCTTCTTCCCTGCTTTCCTCCCTTCCTCCTTTCAGTGTGTTTCCCTAGAAATTAATTATTTGATTCAAATTATTGAACCTTTACAATTACTTCTGAATTGAATAATAAATTAAGTCGAGCTTGAATGTGCATTTTTATCTGTTTTCAATCTTAAATGGAAGGGCAGTCCTTATTTGTAAAAAGATACTAAACTTCCATATAAAAGCGATAACTAAAATGAATATAAAACCCCAAACCAAACTCACTGCCATTGAGTTGATTCTGATTCTTAGTGACCCCCACTGGGTTTCCAAGGCTATAAATCTTTATGGAAGCAGACTGCCTCATCTTTCTTCCATGGAGCAGCTGGTAGGTTTGAACCACAGACCTTTTGGTTAGCAGCCGAACGCTTTAACCACTAAACCACTGTTGTTGTTATGTGCCGTCAAGTTGGCCCCGACTCATAGCGACCCCTCCTTGGGTTTCCGAGGCAGTATCACTATGGAAGTATGTTGCCTCATCTTCCTTCCGAGGAGTGGCTGATGGGTTTGAACCGCCAGCCTTCTGGTTAGCAGTCAAGTGCCTTAGGCACTATGCTACCAGAGCTCCACTAAACCACTAGAGCTCCTGAAAATAAATATAAGCAGGACAATTTATTATTTTGTATCTAGTGAGGAAATTACCAGATTGCTCTTTACTCAACTTGAATCTTAAGGTTAGATTAATTAGTTTAATCTCATGCTATTTATTTAAGCTGAGAAAAAAATGCTAACACACTTTGGGTACTCTGAAGTCCTTAAGGGCTCTTAGAGCTAATGTTATTAGTCTTTGAGGCTTCATAGTTCTTTTTCATGCTAGAAGCTTATGAGCTATGTCTATCCTTTGCTATCAAGCATTAGAGATTTTTCCTAATCTAAGATTTTGCCATGACTCATCACTTCTTTTCTTCCCTTTCAATTTTCTATAAGTAAACCTTTATAATATTTCTTTTTCCTTTTCACTCATTTAGTTGTTTCATCCTTGCCTAATTATATGGTCTCCAATCTCTTAATCTCTCCATGTCTATAGGCCACCATCTCAGCTAACCTGTCCACAGTTTCATAACTGATTTACTCTCTATCTATTTACAAGCATCATTTAGTTTTCAGTGTAAAAGTTCTTTAAATTGTAAATAGTGATAAGGCTATGAGTGATTTTTGTTTTTCCTTCTTTTTGTCGTATTTTGCATTCATTTTATATTGTGTATATTGTATGAATCCTATAGTAGAAAGGACTAATGAACTATATTTAAAATAAAGTCTTTTTTTTTTTTTTTTGCTAAAAATTGTCTTTTGCAGAAGAGATATGGTTTACTTCAGAAACACAGCTTTTGGCAATTTCTGCACAAAAGGACTATATTGTATGTATCTTTCATTTCCTCCCTTCACTTCCCTCCCTGTCTGTATTTGTTTATGGAAGGAGTTAAAATAAATAAAATGAAATAAGTTAAACATTCTCTTAATAAAAACAGAGTTTAAAAATAGATAATTACAATAATACAAAGAAATCCTCCAGATAAGCCTTTATGAAAAACAGGGGAAAGGTAACCACAGGGAGGAAGTGGGAATAGAGCTGCTACATTGTGAGCACTGTAATCAATGTCACGAAACAAAGTGAAATGTGTATGAACTTTTGAATGGAATACAAATATGTTCTGTAAACTTTCACCCAAGTCACAATAAAAAATTTAAAAAAAACTTTTATGAAAGATAAGCTAAAATATTCTAATTAAACAATTAAAGCCCAACTATGACAATAAACAACCACTTGTCTGTCTTGTCAGTTTATCATACTGCAGTGCCTTGCATGTTGTTGTGAGGCTGGAGGCTATGCCACTGGTATTTCACATACCAGCAGGGTCACCCCTGGTAGACAATTTTCAGCAGAGTTTCCAAGCTAAGACAGACTTGGAAGAAGGAATGGGCCATCCATTTCTCAAAGAATATGAGTAACAGTGAAACACGGTCTGATACTTGACTGAAAAATTTTATGAATAGCCCTGACATTGTCTGATTTAGTGCAGAAAGATGAGCCCCTCAGGTTGGAAGGCACGGAAAATATGACTAGAGAAGAGCTGTCTCCTCAGAGTAGAGTTAACATTAATGACGTGGATGGAGTAAAGCTTTCGGACCTCTGTTTGCTGATGTGGCATGACTCAAAATGAGAAGAAACAGGTGCAAGCATCCATTAATAATCAGAACATGGAATGTTATGAATCTAGGAAAATTGCAAGTTTTCAAAAATGAAATGGAACACATAAAGATCAATATCCTAGACATTAGTGAGTTGATGGACTGGTTTTGGCCGTTTTGAATCAGACAACCATATGATTTCCTATTCTGGGAATGACAAATTGAAGAGGAATGGCATGGCATTCATCATCACAAGGAATGTTTCAAGATCTATCCTGAAGTACAGTGTTGGCAGTAATAGGATAATATCCATATGCCTGCAAGGAAGACTAGTTAATACCACTACTATTCAAGTTTACACACCAACCACCAAAGCCAAAGATGAGAAAATTGAAGATTTTTACCAATTTCTGCAGTCTAAAATTGACCAAACATCCAATCCATATGTGCTGATTATTAGTGGTGATTGGAATGCAAAAGTTGGAAGCAAGAAGAGTCACCAGTGGCTGGAACATATGGCCTTCATGAAAGAAATGATGACAGAGACCACATGATAGAGTTTTGCAAGACAAATGACTTATTCATTGCAAACAACATAAATGGTGGCTATATATGTGGACTTCACCAGATGGAGTACACAGGAGTCAGATCGACTGCTTCTGTGGAAAGAGGTGACAGAGAAGCTCAATATCTTCAGCCAAAACAAGGCCAGGAGCTGACTGTGGAACAGACCATCAATTGCTCATATGCAAGTTCAAGTTGAAGCTGAAGACAATTGAAACAAGTCCATGAGAACTGAAACATGACTTTGAATATATCCCTCTTGAATTTACAGACCTTCTAAAGAACAGATATGATGGGTTGAACACCAATGACCAAGAACCAGGTGAATTGTGGGATGACATCCAGAAAATCATCCATGAATAAAGCAAAAGGTCATTAGAAAAAAATAGGAAAAGAAAAAAGACAAAAATGCATGTCAGAAGAGACTCTGAAACTTGCTCTTGAATGGAGAGTAGCTAAAGCAAATGGAAGAAATGACAAGATAAAGGAGCTGAACAGAAGATTTCAAAGAGCAGCTCAAGAGGACAAACTCAATTATTATAATGAAATATGCAAAGACCCAGAGTTACAAAACCAAAAGAGAAGAACATGCTCAGCATTTCTCTAGCTGAAAGAACTAAAGAAAAATTCAAGCCTCGAGTTGCAAAATTCAAAGATTCTATGGGCAAAATGGGAGCTCTGGTAGCGCAGTACCTAAGGCACTTGACTGCTAACCAGAAGGGTGGCGGTTCAAACCACCAACCACTCCTTGGAAGGAAGATGGAGTAATCTACTTCCGTTGTGATATGCCTCAGAAACTCAAGGAAGGGTCACTATGAGTTGATGGCACATGACAACAACAACATGGATAAAATATTGAATGATGTAAGAAACATGAAAAGAAGATGGAAGGTTTACACAGAGTCACTGTACCAAAAAGAA
>NW_006922425.1:552450-553715 GCF_000298275.1 Orycteropus afer afer
GTGTTTCGTTCTGCTGTGCATGGGGTCGCTATGACTCGGAAACGACTCCACGGCACCAAACAACAACAACAACAGAGAGAAATATCAAAGCTCAGGTTGCCAGTTTCACTTGGGATAGAGGCCAATCCGCATGACCAGCCAGTCAGCTCCACCAGTCCTCAGCAGCAGCACTCCTACCATCGATATAGGCTGCAGATTAGCTAGATGTTGTGTACATAAAGACCACAGATATTATACCTGTTGTTGTACAGCAGCCACACACTGCATTCTGGTGTTATAAACAAGCAGGTTGTTGAAGAAATTACCGAGGAAGAGCTGAAAGTACATCGAAAATACGAAAAATGCCAAAAATTTCGTTTTGTCTACAAATAAATACATATTGTACATGGACTCCTTTGCTCCTTTTGGATCTACTTTATAAATACTTTTTCTGAGATAATCTTGGTTGCGTCAAAACTCTTTGTAATATTATGCAAAGTGTAGAAACTGTGGAAAGAAAGTAATATAAGTCTCTACTATTAAGAAAAGAAATGGGGAGTGGAAATTGTATGTGTCTCTCTGTTCTGCCAGCCTTGTTTAAAAAAAAAAAATGTGGCAGACACAGTGCTATGTGTTCACCATACCAAGGATCTCTGGTGGTGTAGTGCCTAAGGCATTTGACTGCTAACCAGAAGGCTGGCAGTAAAACCCACTAGCCACTCCTTGGAAGGAATAAATGGGGCAATCTGCTTCCATAGTGATACTGCCTTGGAAACCCAAGGAAGGGTTTCTATGAGTCAGATCTGACTCGATGGTAGTGAGTTAGTGAGTGAGTCACATAGAAAGACAGTTCCAAGCTTCCCTTGCAGATGAATTAGGATCATTTGACTGAGATTTAACCAAAGGAATGGAGACAGAAGTGGCATGCTATTTCCAGTTCTGGCTATAAAAAGCCTTTATGTAACACTCTGGCTCTTGCTTAACCTGAAACAGAGATTTGACAAAACACATGATCATATCATAAGATGGTGGAAATCTAGCTCCCCAAGTAAGCAAGTAGAGGAGTTGTCCTGCCAATCCACATCAGATTTTGAGGAAGAAAATGTGTACTGCAAACCAATGGCTTTATCTAAACTGACTTAGAATCAATATCTCAGCCTTTGCATTTACTTCTCACCTTGAATCTTCTATAGGGAGCTCTGGTAGCGTAGTGCCTAAGGCACTTGACTGCTAACCAGAAGGCTGGCAGTTCAAACCCACCAGCCACTCCTCAGAAGGAAGGTTGG
>NW_006922425.1:553935-556048 GCF_000298275.1 Orycteropus afer afer
TTCAGATAGATTATTTGTTTAAAGTTCTTTGGTATGTTCACCTTTATTAGCTTAACTGTTCATGTACATTATTTCATTATAGTATCCTAACAGCAAATAAAGTTTACTTTGTAGTTATAATATTTGAATCCATATAGAGCTGAAGAGTTTGGCTATTGTCATGACTGATTAGCTGTAAGATCCAATGAGCCACAAAACACAATGAAAAATTCTGGGAAAAAAAATATAAAAATGAATGCAAAAGTATGACGTGGAGGCACAGAAGATAAAGTGAAAACAGGCAATTTCTGGAGAAGATTGAAACTTGGAAGAAGGAACAATTCAGAGGGTCAATTTCCCAACTTTTAGTCTAAGAACAGGACAAGGATGTCTCTTCATGGGGGCTAAAACTGATACAAAACCTATAGTCTTCCTGGCCTAAAGAACCAAAGGACTGACCAATTTCAGGGCATGCACAGACACTAAAAATTGAGGAGGTGACATCAGAAGGATGATGGTTAGAGAGGGAGTACACCAAATTCTCTCTACAAACTTTGCTCAAATACATGGCTTTCCCCTGAACCACACATGTGCTAGGTGAATTCATATTAATTAACACAGCTAAATCTAAAATAACTGAACTAAAATTTGAGATGTCTTCATCTCAGGGGATGAAGTTTGAGACCACACACTACACAGTTTGAGACCAACCCCGTTAATAACAAAACAAAATTTTAAAAAACAAAATATCAAAAACAACTATTCAGAAGAATACAACAATCCAGAGTCTCTATGACATAGCAATCACTGCATAATCCAAAATTATTCAACAAACCAGGACAATGTGACTCATTTCAAATGAAAAGACAGAAGAGACCAACCTCACGATGATGTAGCTGTCAAAATTATTAGACAAGGATGTTAAACTAGTTATTTTAACTGTGCTCAGTGAAATGAATAAAAACATATTCACAGTGAATTAAAGACTTGGAATGTCAGCAAAAACAATAGAAATAAGAACTCAATGGAAATTCTAGAATTGAAATCATAGAGTTGCCATCCACCTCTCAGTTATGAATTAAGTAAAGTGATCTGTTTGTAATAAAAAAGGAGCAAAGTCTTCCCCCACCCCCAGCAACCTCTACACTTTTCCAAATTCCTACTATTAGGGGGTAAATATTGAAAACAGTCTAAGGGTGTGGGGAGAGAAATATGAGTAGGAAGTTATGTAGAGATGATTGAGATTCACTCTCTTTCTCAAGGAATTTAAAAGTCTTCAAAAGACTTTTATGAAACCAAATCCACCCAGCTCCCTTAGGAGGAACCTAACAGACACAAAAATGTCTTTGTTACAAATGCTTTACATATTCTAAGTTGACTGAGAAAATTGGAAAGGATCACAGTTTTATGATATTAAAATTATTTGATAGACATGATTATTTGCCACGTGACTTCTATTTTAACAGAAGATGACTTGAATAGGCTACCTTTACAATTAGAGTAATGTTATGCTTGTGATTAAAAAGATCTATTGTTCTCAAGCTATCACTCTTGTAATGATTAGTGCTATGTGTCAACATGGCTAGGCTCTGGTGCTCAGTTGTTTGGCCAAACACTCATCTAGTTCCTGTTATGGAGCAGTTACATGGGATTAAATTGATTGACCTTAAATAAAGCAGATTCCTTTCTATGATGTAAGTAGACCTCAATCAATTCGTTAGGGCCTTAAGAGCATCAAGGGAGTTTCCTGAGGGTGTGTTCTACCTCAAGACTACAGACATATATTTTGACAGAACTTACTTCTTCACTCGATGTGTCGTCTGGTTTGGGGATGCAAGCCTGCAGCAACCTCCAGCTTGTTGCCTGACCTACAGTCCAAAAGGCCTTTTCGGACTTTCCAGCTCCCCGCAATTGTCTGATCCAATTCCTTGAAGTAAATAATTAATCTCTCTCACTGGTTGTGGAGAACCCTCATCATCTTTCTTTGAATCCTTTCCACATGCAACTTTCACTTAAAAACTCATTTTTGATACAGTTCCGGGGGGCGGGGCAAGATGGCGGACTAGGCAGAAGGATTGCACAGACCCTCTTCAACAAAGAAAAGGGAAACCAATAAATACAGACACAGAAGATA
>NW_006922425.1:563084-567355 GCF_000298275.1 Orycteropus afer afer
ACTGATATTGTAGGGAAAGTAATTTTATTATGAGGCTGATGGCAATTTGAAAAGATGATTTTCATTGATAACATGCTCCTTCTCTATCTCTACCTACTTTCTCCCTCTGCTGATATTTTTGGAAGACCACAGGCTATATTCACATGGTGACTTAGATTTTTTTTTCCCTCACAGTTCTCAAAACAAAGAATAATTGTGAGTCTAGGTTAAAGGAACAATGACACTTCTGCTTATTTTTCTTTAAAAGTGCACTATTGTTTCTGCTGTGTGTGTTTGTTGCCTTCTTGAATCCCTTCCAGAGTTTCTTACTGGGTAAAATGTGTGTTGCAAGCTAATGTATTGAAATCACAGACTGTAAATACATTTGGAGTTTTACTTATCTTATCAGAACAAGGGCCAAATCCCAAGTCTTTCCACAATGTTCTGATAAAACACACTTACTCAGTGCTGTAATTTTATTAAGGAGCTCTGGTGACACAGTGGGCAAGACAGTTGGCTGCTAACCAGAAACTCAGCAGTTCAAGCCCACTAGTTGTTTCATGGGAGGAAGATGAGACAATCTACTTCTGTAAAGATTTACAGCCTTGGAAATCCAATGGGGGTTGCTATGAGTAGGAATTGACTTGGTGGTAGTGTTAGTTGGTTGGTGGCATTTTTTTTATAGTCTGTGGAATTAAAAGGCCAATGGAAAGCAGCTGAGTCCCCAAGACTACCCTCATATCTGGAGATTTGAAAGGCCTCATGAGATACATAAGGCTAAGATTTACTACAGTGATGGACGCACAACTAGAGGAAAAAGACACAGGCAGAGTCTGAAGGACCCACACACAGGCTTCCTTGGGCTCTCTCCTTCCCATGAGCACACTCTTCCCCCAGCAACAAAAATGCAGCAACATGTGTATGATGTTTCTGCTTGGGAAAGACCATTAAAGACTCAGCAGGCAAGCTTTTTATGGGGGGATGGTCACGTGGGCACCCTCTGCCTAGTGTATAGCAAAATCCAGACTCCCAAAGGAAAGTACATGTTATTATAAACAATGTCTCCATGATATACACCCAGTGAGCCACTCTTTATCAGTTAGGGATTGTGGGTATCTTCCTGAAATCCAAGTTTCCAAATGCCAGCCAAGGGCCAACTTTACAAGCAAGACTTTCTTGGGATAGCAGTTTAGACCTTTTCAGCACAGTGGCTAACTAAGCTAGCCTTTGCAAATGGAAAATTCTGTATTTATTTCTTTTACTTTTTATTGTGATTTGGGTGAAATTTTACAATGCAAATTCATTTTAGGTTAAAAAAATCATATACATTGTGCACTGTGGGATGGATTACAATCCCCACAATGTAACAGGTCTCTTCTTACTTCTCCTTTGTGGTTATCCTTCTTGTCTATTCATTCCTGCCCCTAGTTTCTCCCTGTGCAAATGCTACACTTTTGATTTCCTAAGGCTGATTGTTCTAAGGAATGCATTTTCCTGGGTAGTTGTTCCACTCGTAAGCCTATCCATTGTTTCACTGAGAGTTAAGCTATGGAAATGAGTCCAATTCCAAGCCTGAAGGGTGACTAGGGGCCATTGTCTCAGGGGGTTTCACCAGTCTCTATCCAACCAATAATCCAGGTTTTTTTTATGTTTTTGAATTTTGTTCCACATCTTTTCTCCCACTCATTAGCCATTATAGAGATGCTAATCAAAACAACAAAAGATATACTCCCAACCCAACAATAATAGCAAAGTTCAACAAGATAGAAAATAAATTCTGGCAAGGTTGTGGAGAGATTGGAATTTTCATACACTGCTGGTCGCTTCATGTGTTTGTTGGTCGCCTGGATATCTCCTTTGGTGAAATGTCTGTTCATGTCCTTTGCTCACTTTTGAATTGGATTGTTTGTCTTTTTGATGTTGAGGTGTTGAAGTTTCTATAAATTTTAGAGATAAGTACCTTGTCAGATACATCGTTCCTGAATATTTTTTTCCTAATCTGTAGGTTCTCATTTTACTCTTTTGAAGAAGTCTTTGGAAGCACATAAATATTTAATTTTTAGAAGGTCCCAATCATCTGGTTTCTCTTCTGCTGTTTGTGCACTTTAGGTTATGTGTGATAGTCTATTTATTCCATAAATTAGGACCCTAATGTTGCCCCTGTTTTATCTTTGATAAACTTCATAGTTTTAGTTTCCACACAGGTCTTTGATACATCTTGAGTTTGTTTTTGTGTATGGTGTGAGATGTGGATCTTGTTTCATTTTCCTGCAAATGGATATCCAATTGTGCCAGCACCATTTGTTAAAAGAACAGATAATCTCTTCTCCATTTAATGCATTTTGGCCCTTTGTCAAAGATCAGCTGAACATAGGTAGATGGATCTATTTCTGGATTCCCAATTCTGTTCCACTGGTCTATGTGTCTGTTGCTGTAATGATACCAGGCTGTTCTGACTACCATGGCTGTATAGTCGGTTTTAAGATTGGAGAGTATGAGACCTGCTACTTATTTTTCTTCATTAGTGCTTTGCTTATCTGAAAGGAAAGGTCTCTTTCCTTTCCATATAAAATTAGTAATTAGTTATTCCATGTCTTTAAATAACGTTGATGTAATTTGGATCAAGATTGCATTGAATCTATCAATTGCTTTGGGTAGTATTGACATTTTCACAATGTTCAGTTTTCCTATCCATGAGCATTAACGTTCTTCCTTTAAGTAGGTCTTTTATAGTTTCTTGTAGTAGTGTTTTATAGTTTTCTTTGTATAGGTCTTTTGTATTCCTAGTAAGATGTATTCCTAAGTATTTTATCTTTTTGGTAGGTATTGTAAATGGTATTGTTTTCCTTATTTCATTTTCAGAAAACCAAACAAATCCAAACTCACTGCCATCAAGTCGATTCCGACTCATAGGGACCCCCTTTGGGTTTCCAAGGCAGTAAATCTTTATGGAAGTAGATCGCACAGTCTTCCTTCTGTGGAGCAGCTGGTGGGTTTGAACCACCAACCTTCTGGTTAGCAGTCAAATGGCTTAGGCACTATGCCACCAGACCTCCTTTAGTTCCTTTTCGGAGATCTCTTTATTGATGTAGAGGAATCCAACTGATTTTTGTATGTTGATTTTGTATCCTGCCACAATGCTGAATTTTTAAATTAGTTGCAATAGTTTTCTTGCTGAATCTCTTAGTTTGTATAAGTAAAGTATCATGTCATCTGCAAATAGAGATAATTTGTGTCTTCTTTCCCAAGCTGGATGCTTTTATTTCTCTTTCTTGTCTTATTACCCTGGCTAGAACATCCAACACAATGTTAAATAGAAGTGCTGATAGAAGGCATCCTTGTCTGGTTTCTGTTTAAAAGAGGAATGCTTTCAGTATTTCTCTGATGAAAATAATGTTGGCTATTGGTTTTATGTACATGATTTGTATTATGTTGAGAGATTTCCATTCTATTCCTATTTTGCTGAGAGTTTTAATCTGGAATTGGTATTGGAGTTTATAAAAAATATTTTCTGCATTGATTGATATGATCATGTGGTTCTTTTATTTATATGATGGATTACCTTGATTGTATTTCTAATGTTGAACCATCCTTAAATACTTGTTGTGAATCCCACTTGGTCATGGTGTATTTTATTTTTTTAATGTAATGTTGGATTCTATTGGCTAGATTTTTCCGTTTTACTTTTTAGTGGTGTCTTTGACTGGTTTTGGTATCAGGGTTATGCTTGCTTTGTAGAATGAATTTAGGAGTATGCCACTCCTTTTTTATGTTCTGGAATAGTTTGGGTAGGATAGGTGTTAGCTCTTTTATGATAGGATTCTCCCTATGTTTGGGACAATCTATTCTATATAGACATCATCCTGACTTTCTCTCCACTGGAAGTTTTGTAAATGTACCAAATATTCTTCTATCTGCTTTGTACTTGGTGCTGTTTACAAATTGACTCCTCTGGTTCTCTACTTTCTGTTTTGTAAGCTTATTTTAGTTTTAAGAATTGTTTTACTGGGTTGGCTTCTGACTGGTGTTGATATGTGTCTTAATCTTAAGTTTTTATCTCCCATGTTGGTCTTCTGTTGGAAGGAGTCATTTTAGCTGTTCTTGTAGGGTTGGTCTGTTTTTTACCAATTCCCTTAATTCCTCTTTGTCTCCAAAAAAAAAAAAAAAAAGTCACTGCCATTGAGTCAGTCCCAACTCATAGCAACCCCCTCCTAGGGTCTCTAAGGCAGTATCTCTACTGAAGTAGATTGCCCAATCTTCCTTCCAAGGAGTGGCTGGTAGGTTTGAACTGT
>NW_006922425.1:568641-569708 GCF_000298275.1 Orycteropus afer afer
GGGGAGATTTCCTAGTTTTTTTTTATTTTGATCACTTGTTTCTGCTATCTTGTCCTGTTTCTTTGTTTGAATTGAAATTGTCTATTGTCTCTGGGACGTTTTGAAGTTTTTGTTTTTATTTGTTGATTAGCTTCACCCTGGTTTGTTTTGCTTTGTTTCAATATATCTGGATATGTGGAGCAGGTGTGCTTCTTTGGTTGTTAGTTTGACAGCACTGGGTCACTCTCTAGCTGTCTCTGGGTTGTTAAAATAAGCAGTGGGAATGTGGGTACAAATCTCTATTTGTTGTGAAGAGGAACTTCAGTTGGGATGAGCAGGTGTTGCCTACCATCTGTCAGTGGTGCAGGAGCTGGTGGTGGTGCTTCTCTGTTGGGTCAAGTGGTTGATGTAACAGATATGGCTGACTAGTGGAGAGTTAATGTTCTCCTTGAATTCCTTCCAATCTGTCTACACTCTCTCTTTAGTGAAGTTCTCCCCACCGCTAGTCTGTATCTGATGTCCTTGTATTCAAAACGGCCATGCTTATGCCAGTCTTGGCCTCTTCTCTCTTCCCAGACATTGCTCTGTTTCCCTTTCCAATCAACAATAAATCTAATTCTTTATTTTCTCATTTTATTTTATTTCTCATTTCAGAATTCCAGGATCATTATTTGTATCTTTTTCACTCAGTTTCCAGTTCTTTCTTGTGACAGAATGGGGTGGATTGTGTTAACAAGTGCCATCTTGTCTCCACTTCTACAAATAGAAAATTCTTGAACACCAGAAATCTAAAAAAAAGAAGAAGAAGAAGAAGAAGCCCTTATTTACACTAGGTTACCTGTCTCAGCAAAGTGAGGGTGATAGGAACTTACTTTCTTATTAGAAATACAGATTTTCTAATGTAATTTAGCAGCTTTCCTTTGTAAAGGAATGCAAACTGCAAAGCCACAATCAAAAACTATTGATCTCAAATCTACTCTGTAAATCTTCACCCAAATCACAAAAAAAAAAAGCTATTGATCTTACATTCCTATCAATGGTCTCATTAAACAGCTTGTCTAGGTAGTAAATTAACAAGATGTTGGAAT
>NW_006922425.1:574093-575420 GCF_000298275.1 Orycteropus afer afer
TTTTGAGTTGTGGTGCTGGCGAACAATGCTGAAAGTACCATGGACTGCTAAAAGAACTAACAGATCTGTCCTGGAGGAAGTGCACCCTAAATACTCCTTTGAAGCGAGAATGGCCAGACTTTGTCTCACCCATTTTGGCCATGTTGTCAGAAGGGACCATTCCCTGGAGGAGGACGTCATGCTTGGTAAGGTGGAGGGTCGACGAAAGAGGGGGAGGCCTTCAGCGTGATGGATTGACACAGTGGCTGCCATGATGGGCTCAAGTATAAGCAAGGATCGTGGAGCTGGCGCGGGATCAGGCAGTGTTTCGTTCTGCTGTGTATGGGGTCACTATGAGTTGGAAACGACTCAACGGCACCTAACAACAACAACATTACCAATGTTAACTTTTTTTATAAATTATAGTAAACTTGATAGACTTTCTGGGTTTGCGTCCCATGATTACTGTGGAAAGATTGTGGCTCTTCTCCTTTTTTGTCTGTACAATAGGCCCCAGGCTGAAAGAGCAGCCTCCATCTGCTGTGGCAAAAGAAGAAGGGTCTGAACTAAGTTTTTAACTTTCAACTTGAATACTCTCTACCATACACTGTTCATCAGAAATACATATAAAATCAAGTTAGACAAATAGTGAAGAAAGTAACATTGATATCATTTACCTAACTTCGTTATTTAAGCATATAACATTTTAAGCATGAAGCCAAGGAAGCCAAGTTCACTAACTAAATCAATATACTAGTAAACATATTAGCTTGTTTATACATGGGGAGGGCAATTTAAAGACTTAACAAAGTACTATCCATCTGAAATTAAAGTGTGTCAATATTATGTAAAGGACCCAGAATGCAAGTCTCACCTCCTTATCCTCTTCTTCCCTTCTTCCACATCAATGTAAAACAGTCTATAAGGACTGACTACTTTACAATAAGACAACCAAGTAAGCGGCACTGCTTTAAATGAAATAATTTGTGTTGTGAGGTGGCATATATCAGAAAGAGAAGAGAAAGTCTCCATGTAAGCCTTCCACTGAATCACAATTCTACTACTCTTGTATTTCCTTTCACTCCCTCTTCTCCAGACCTATAAGTAGTTACAGAAGTGGAGGTAGTGGTGGTGGTGAAAAGAATTCCTTTTAGATCAATATTACTTCAAATAAATACTAAACTTGTGATAGCTAAGTCTCCCTGTTATCTTTTCCAAAGATGTCCTGCCCTACTCTTAAACACAGGTTTGGCCAGAGGACTTCGGTTGACATGAAAAAAAAAAAAAATACTGACTAAAATATTATGGTAACATGAGGAAATGGACACTGCATATTATATATATATAT
>NW_006922425.1:576314-577213 GCF_000298275.1 Orycteropus afer afer
TAGCTGCTCCATGGGAGGAAGATGAGGCAATCTGCTTCTGCAAAGATTTACAGCCTTGGAAACCCCATGGGGCAATTCTACTCAGTTCTATAGGATTTCTATGAGCAGGATCCGACTCCACAGCAGGGGTTTTGTTTTTTTCAGTTACTCCTCACTTTATAGACTATCTTGATATTCCACATTTATGACTGTAATAAAAGATCTATTACCTGACTATTTTCCACATTAAGGCATGGTGTGTGGCTGTGGAGTGTCCCTGTGATTTAGGCAACTCTGGAAAGCTGAGAGAGCTGCCCTGCTCCTTCTGCTCCCTTCTGTCTGCACATGTGGGGCTGGCCTCTGCCATGGCCACGGCCTTCTCCATGGTCACAACCTCCTCCATGGCCACGGCCTATGGGCAGAGGCAAAGGCAGCATAGAGCCAGCTGGCTCCTGTTCTGGGTTCCTAGCTCCTATGGGGCTAGAGACCCTGCAGCTCAAAATTGTTAGGGGATGGGAAGGGAAGAAAGAAAGAGGCATCCAAGAGGGTGTTTGGGAGCAATATCTGCAAGTTTAATGACATCTCATAGTGAACCAAACTGGGCCTGAAGCTTCTGACTCCCTGGGGCCAGGTGGGTGGTCAAGTTCCCAGAGCCCTTACAGGAATCCCCAGATACAGATGACTTGCCAGGCCCAGAGGACAGAGCAGGCTCTGGGACTCTGAATACAAGGGGGAAGTGGAGCCCTTGAGGGAGCTTCACAAGAGAAGCTGACCCAGCGCAGGAGGAAAGTGAAGTGGTTAAGTGGTGGGTCTCCAGTCACACAGCCCGGCTTTATCCAGGTTTGTCTCCTCCAAGGCTCCTTCTCTGAAGAATAATCCAAATCAGACAAATAGATGATTTGAAAAAAAAAAAAAAAATC
>NW_006922425.1:577698-581569 GCF_000298275.1 Orycteropus afer afer
AGTGAAAGTTTACAGAGCACATTCATTTTCCATACAGCAGTTCATACACATTTTGTCTCATGACACTGACTGCAATCTCCCACAATGAAACAGCTCTTTTCCCACGTCTTACCCATAGTTACCTCTTCCCTGTGTCCTTCCCTCCCATGCACTCCTGCCCCCCGAGCTGTCTCCCTGTGCTAACACTGCCCTTCTGTTCTCCCAAGATTAATCCTCCAAGTAGTGTATCTACCTGATATAAATATTCACCCCATATGCATGTCTATTATTTGACTGGAAACCACAAGAGTGAGTTCAGTTCCACACCTGAAGGGTAACTAAGGATCATAGTCTCAGGGGTCTCACCAGGCTAGAGCAGACAAGCAATGCTTTTTTTTTTTTATGATTTTGAGTTTTGTTACACATTGTTTTCCCACTCTATCCAGGACCTCCTACATAGATCCCCCTCTGAGTAGTTGACAGTGGTAGCTGGGTACCATCTAGTTCTTCTGGTTTCATGGTCATATAGGCTGAGGATCGCATCATGTACCACTCACTTGGACTAATTGTTTCCACACACCTTTGGTTTTCTTCCTTCTTCTTTGCTCTGGACAAGGAGAGACCCATCATTGCAGCTAGATGCCACATGCAAGCTTTTAAGACCCCAGTTGCTACTAACAGATGTAGAACAACGTTTTTATGTAGTAGTTTATTCCAGTTGAGCTTGATGTGCCCTGTGACCATAGTCCTGAGCCCACAGGTCCGACTACTCACTCCCTCAGAGTAGCTGGCTGTGGCCAAGAAGCCAGCACAACCTTGCCACTTGTCATCTCCATTATACACTTCACTATATGCTTTGGTTGTATTGACAGCAGTACAAATACACATGTAGAAACATCATCTTTGCCCCTCCTCAGCTCCACTATACACCCAATTATTCTTATAGCACATACAAATACACATATAGAAACATTGACCGCCACTCCTATGCACGATCATGGGGACAGTCCCCCATGCCTAGATGTACCTGATCATTCAGCCTGTCCACTCATCTATCCACCCATAGAACAATGTTTGGCATCACTGACAATGCAATATTGAACATGAAAAATGGTTGATCTTTCTTTCTTTGTCTTTACCTCCCATGTACCTTGCCATGCCTTCCTCTTCCTCAATGCCATGGTGTTGATCACTCAGTTGTGGTACATTGCCTTTCCCTTCACCCAAATCAATACTTGTCTCTACCTATCTAGCAGTGTTCCTTCCCCTCACCTCCCATCCTAGTAACCAACAAAGTTTTGTTCCATATATAAACCTTTCCTTGACTTTTTACAATAATGAACTAATACAATATTTGTCCTCAGCATAATGTCCTCTAAGTTCATCCACATTATATGGTGTTCTGTAGATTCTACATTATTCTTTACTGTTGCATAGTATTCCATTGTGTGTATGCACCATAGTTTGGTTATCCATTCTTCTGTTGATGGGCACATAGGTTGTTTCCATATTTTTGCTATTGTAAATAGTGCTGTGATGAACATGAGTGTACATATATACATATATTCTTTTCCTGGCTCTCACTTCTTTAGGAGATATATCTAGTAATGGGACTGCTGGGTCAAATGGTACTTCTAATTCCAACTTTTAAGGAATCACAATACTGCTTTCCACAGTGATTGTATCATTTTACAGTCCCACCTGCACTGTATGAGAGTCTCAATCTCTCCACAGCCTCACCAGCATTTGTTATTTTCTGTCTTGTTGAACTTTGCTATTAGTGCTGGGGCAATATGGTATCTAATTGTTGTTTTGACATTTCTTCATGTGTTAGTTTGTCACTTGAATATCCTCTTTGGTGAAGTGTCTATTCATGTTTTCTGTCCATTTTTTAATTGGATCATTTGTTTTTTTGATGTTGAGGTGTTGGAGTTTTCTATACATTTCAGAGATAAGTCCCTTGTCAGATACGTCATTGCTGAATATTTTTTCTCAGTTTGTAGGTTCTCTTTTTACTCTTTTGGAGAAGTCCTTTGAAACACATAAAAATTTAATTTCCAGAAGGTCCCATTCATCTAGTTTATCTTCTGCTGTTTGTGCCTTTTGAGTTTTGCTTGAC
Organism: Orycteropus afer afer; assembly: GCF_000298275.1. Classification (NCBI taxonomy): domain Eukaryota; kingdom Metazoa; phylum Chordata; class Mammalia; order Tubulidentata; family Orycteropodidae; genus Orycteropus; species Orycteropus afer. The sequence continues at coordinate 579,797 of NW_006922425.1, forward strand.
TGTCTATTTTTGCCATAAATGAGTGCCCCTAATTTTGCCCCTATTTTTTCCTTGAGGAACTTTATAGTTTTAAGTTTCACATTTAAGTCTTTGATCCATCTGGAATTTTTGTGTATGGTGTGAGGTACAGATCTTGTTTCATTTTTCTGCAAATAGATACCAAGTTTTGCCAGCACCATTTGTTAAAGACATCATCTCTTCCCCATTTAATGGATTACAGCCCTTTGTCAAAAATCAGCTGACCATAGATGGATCTATTTCTGGATTCTTAATTCTAATCCACTGGTCTATGTGTCTGTCATCGTACCAATACAGGGCACTTTTGATTACTGTGGTTGTACAGTACATTTTGAGATTTGGGAGTGTGAGACCTCCTATTTTGTTCTTCTTCAATAGTGTTTTGCTTATCTGAGGTAGCTTTCCTTTCCATATAAAATTAGTGATTGGTTTATCCATATCCTTAAAGAATGTTGATAGGATCTGGATTGGGATTACATTGAATGTATAGATTGCTTTGGGTAGTATTGACATTTTCACAATTTTCGATCTTCCTATCCACGAGCATAGTATGTTCTTCCATTTATGTATATCTCTTATGATTTCTTGAAGTAGTGTTTTGTAGTTTTCTTTGTACAGGTCTTTTATTTCCCTTGTAAGTCTTATTCCCAAGTATTTTATTCTTTTTTGGCAGCTGGTACTGATTTCCTTATTTCCTTTTCAGCGATTTCTTTGCTGGGGTAGAGGAATCCAACTGATTTTTCTATGTTGATCTTGTATCCTAGCACTATGCTAAATTTCTCAGTTAGTTCCAGTAGTTTTTTTTTTTTTTTTTCCCTGAATGTCTTTGGTTTTCTATGTATAGGATCATTTCATCAGCAAACAGGGATAGTTTTACTTCTTCCTTACCAATTTGGATGCTTTTGGTTTCCCTTTCTTGCCTTATTACCCTGGGTAGTACTTCCAATACAGCATTGAACAGAAGTGGAGATACTGGGCATCCTTGTCTGGTTCCTGTTTGCAAGGAGAATAATTTCAGTCTCTCTCCATTGAGAATAATGTTGTCTGTTGGTTTTGCATATATGCCCTTTATTATGTTGAGGAATGTCCCTTCTATTCCTACTTTTCTGAGTTTTTATCAGGAATAGGTGTTGAATTTTATCAAATGCTTTTCTATATCAATTTTTATAATCATGTGGTTCTTTTTCTTTATTTTACTTATCTGATGGATGACTTTGATGGTTTTCCTAATGTTGAACCATCTGCGTACCTAGTATGAACCCCACTTGGTCATATATATATATATTTTGATATATTGTTGGAGTTTATTGGCTAGGATTTTGTTGAAGATTTTTGTGTCTATATTCATGAGGGATATTGGTCTATAGTGATGTATTTGTCTGTTTTTGGTATCAAGGTTATGCTTGCTTCATAAACTGATTTGGGGAGGATTCCATCCTTTTTTATGTTCTGGAACAGTTTAAGTAGGTTTGGTGTCCATTCTTCTCTGAACTTTAGGTAGAATTCTCCAGTGAAAACATACGGGCCAGGAGTTTTTTTATTAGTGATTTTTTTTATGACTTATTTAATTTCTTCTTTTGTTATGGGTCTGCTCAAGTTTTTTATCTCAGTTTGTGTTAGTTTAGGTAAGGAGTATGTTTCTAGAAATCTGTCCATTTCTTCTAGATTTTCAAATTTGTTGGAGTACAGTTCTTCATAGTATCCTGACATTATCCTTTTTATTTCAGTTGGTTCTGTTGTGATGTTGCCAAATTC
>NW_006922425.1:581874-582508 GCF_000298275.1 Orycteropus afer afer
ATCCTTTTTATTTCAGTTGGTTCTGTTGTGATGTTGCCAAATTCATTTCTTATTTGTGATATTTGTATTCTCTCCCTCTTTTCCTTTGTTTAAATTTGCCAATGGTTTGTCAATTTCATTAATCTTTACAAAGAACCAATTTCTTTGTTGATTTTTTTTCTATTGTCTATTTTCTGTTTCATTTATTTCTGCTGGAATGTTTATTATATCTTTTCTTTTGGTGACAGTAGGCTTTTTTTTTCCCCTAATTGTTAGAGATGTTGGGTTATGGTGTTTATTTTGACTATTTCTTCTTTTTTGATGTGTGCATTGATTGCTGTGGGAGCTCTGGTGGCTTAGTGCCTGAGGGAATTAACTGCTAACCAGAAGGCTGGCAGTTCAAACCCACCAGTCACTCCTCGAAAGGAAGATTGGGCAATCTATTTCTGTAGAGATACCACCTCAGAAACCCAAGGAGGGGTCACTATGAGTCGGATTCGACTCAACAGCAACGAGTTTCCTTTGGTTGTTTTTAAGTATTTATTGATAAAAATTGGCCTCTGATCATTGCTTTTGCTGTGTCCCAAAGATTGTTATCTGTAATTATATTTTAATATGACTATAATATCACATTGTGGATATTACAAATTGGATT
>NW_006922425.1:600871-601443 GCF_000298275.1 Orycteropus afer afer
CAATCAACATCATCCACCACGTAAATAAAACAAAGGAGAACCACATGATCATATCAATTGATGCAGAAAAGGCATTTGATAAAAGCCAACATTCATTCCTGATCAAAACTCTCAGCAAAATAGGAATAGAAGAGACATTCTTCAACATAATAAGGGCATCTTTCAAAACCAATAGCTAACATTATTCTCAATGGAGAGAGACTTACACCATTCCTCTTGCAAACAGGAACCATGTAAGGATGCCCTCTATCACCACTTCTATTCAACATTGCACTGGAAGTCCTAGCCAGGGCCGTAAGGCAAGAAAGACAAATCAAAGGCATCCAAATTGGCAAGGAAGAAGTCAAACTATCCCTATTTGCTGATGATATGATCCTCTACCTAGAAAACCCAAGAGACTCAGGCAAAAATCTACTGGAACTAATTGAGAGATTTAGCCTTGTGGCATGATATAAGATCAACATCCAAAAATTACTTGGATTCCTCTACACCAGCAATACAACAACAACAACATACTTCTTGGTTGAATATTTTTCTCTTTCAGTTTTTAATATATACCATCCCATTGCCTT
>NW_006922425.1:603225-608105 GCF_000298275.1 Orycteropus afer afer
AGATAAGTATTGATTTGGGTGAAGAGAAGGGCAATGTACCAAATGTGAGTAACCAATATGGCAGCATTGAGGACGAGAAAGACATAGAGAGGTACATGGGTGGTACAGACAACAAATATGAACCCTTTTGTACATACAGTACTGTTCTGTCAGTGAAGGCTAACATGGGTATATGGGTGGATAGATGGGTGGACAGGCTGAACGATTAGGTATGTCTATGAAATGGGGAGTGTATCCAAAAACATATACAGTGTTGGCGTATTTTGAGTCTTCCATTTCTTACAGGTTTATTTAGTCCATTTCACTGGGAATTTCTTTCTTAATATCAATGTAAGGTGGCCAACTGAACCTATTTTCTGAAACACCACTATACATGTCATTTACTGCACCCTGAATATGCATGATGATTTTGGGCTTGATAACAGTTTCATTTTGTATAGTATTGCCACTGCCAAATAATAAACCACAGTTCTTAAAGCATTTTCTTACTTTCTGCCATAAGCATTTTGACTGATCACTTGAGAAATAAAATTGCAGCAACCATATAGATTTCCAAAAAAAATCTCTGATGCCATCTTGCATATCTCAATCTTGGCTATCATTTTTTGAAGCAATAGCTTCCTGTAATTTACTTTAATATTTGGATAGTGTCATTATCAAAAGGTTGTGTAACTGACATTATGTAAGGTGAGAAAAAATTAATATTTGACACGGGAAGTGACTGATATTAGCATTGTCAAAGAATAAAAGAATGCTTCAATTTTGTTTTTTCATGCTGTTATGGAGTTTATTTAAAAACTCTTCATGAATTGCTCCCATCATCCAAGATTTATTATTATTATTACATTGCCATTCTACTGAAAGCTGATTAATTTCAATATTTTTGTGTGTGTGTGCTTTGGATGCAAATTTACAGAGCAGAATTTGTTTTACATTTAACAGTTCATGTACATTTGGTTTCACTCCCTGATTACCATCCTCAAACCTAATCCACTCTCCTCCTCTCCCTTCTGTGTGACCCACCCCATCTCTGTGCTCTTCTTAGTTATTCACTCCTGTCTGTCCAGCTTCCCTCCATGTAAATGCTGCCCCTCTGACATCCCATCACCAATTATTACAAGGGTGAAATCTCTGTAGAGTAGGTGGGTGCATGCCTCTGGGTTGGGTGTTCTGCATGTTTTTCTACTGTACGACTGAGCGCCAGTCCTTGGGAGTGAGTCTTATCCCAGACCAGAAGTGTATCCCAGGGCCATAGTTGTGGGGGTCTCACCAGATCTCTGATCAGTAGTTCTGGCTGTTACTGTGTTTTTGAATTTTGTTCCACGTTTTTCTTCCCACTTTATCCAGGATCTCCAATTTTGATCCCTTCCTGAGTGGTTGGCATTGGTAGCTGGGCACCATCTAGTTCTTCTGGTCTCAAGGTCTATCATATATCGTAGGAATGATTGTTTTCAAATGCCCTTGGTTTTCTTCATTCGTCTTAGCTTCAGACAAGAGGAGACCATTAGCTGCATCTTACATGGCTGTCCAAAAGATTTTAAGACCCCAGTCGCTACTCACCAAAGTAGGTTGTGGAGCAAGATTTTTATGCATTATGTTGTGCCAACTGAGCCTGGTGTTCCCCAATACTATAGTGCTGAGTCGGCAGATCTGGTGCTTCTCTCTCTCTCTAGGTGTTTGGCCGTCTCTGAGATATTACTCCAAGTTTGTCTTCTGTTGCTTCTGTAATGATTGTGGTTATTTTGTATCACTAGTATCGGTGCAAGATTATCCTCAGCTAAATCTACAATTGGTCCAGGGTATATTCCTGTTTGCTGACCTCCATTTGATCTTCTCAGTTGTCTATGCATTTATCTGTAGCCTAGTATTTTGTGTTAATGGTAACACAGTATTGTGGATAAACTGGTACTAGCCTCTGTCGTATGTACCTTACGTGCACAATTCAATGTCCTCCCTTTCCCCAATGTTATCATGCTGGTCACAGACTATTTCCATACCATCCTTCCCTTTACCCAACTCAGTATGTGGCCCCAAACTAATCCAAAATTGTCCCTTCCCTTCCCTCCCATCCTCAGTAAACTACAAAGTGAGTTCTCTTCCCTAAGCAAGCCCTTCCTTGACTTTTTACAGTAATGGACTCATACAGTATTTGTCCTTCTGTAATTGACTTATTTCACTCAGCATAATGTTCTCCAGATTCACCCACATTGTGAGATAATTCACGTATTCTTCATTGTTCTTTAATGTACCATAGTATTCCATTGTGTGAATATACCATAATTAGGTTATCTATTGATCTGTTGATGGGCATTTAGGTTGTTTCCATCTTTTTGCTATAGTGAACTGTGCTGTGATGAACATGGGTGTGCATATGTCTGTTCGTGTCCTGTTTCTCACCTCTTTAGGATATATTCCTAATAGTGGAATTGCTGGTTCATGCTCTTTCCAATTACCCATGCTTTCTCAAATATTCCATCTACAAATGTGCTCAAGAGGACAGCAAGCCACTCTTTCAAAAACATATGAGCATTTTCCCCCTTCATTTTCATAGTCCTGTTAGGCATTGCCCTGTAAATAGAGCAGTTTCATTGGTGTTTGCAATACCTTTAGGATTACATCCCCTTATGATCTCTCTTAGTTTTGTGAACTAGTTTTCTACAATGTCTTTGTCAATCTCATTTGACTCCAAGCTACAGTGCAAGGAGGTCTATTTTTTTCTTTTTTTTTTAAGCTCTGAAGCCACCCATTAGACACTGAGAATCCATCAACTTTTAAGTTTCGCTGTTCCCTTCACTTTTGCTTTCAATATAGGCTCTGAAATTGAAATATTTTTTGCAGAGGCTTGAAGAAACCCCTCAAAAACAGATTTGTTGATTCCGCATAATTTCCATCCCTTCATTTCTTGACATTTACATTGGTGTTGCTCACACATTTTTAAATAATTTTATCCCTTTCTTCCATAATTGAGTAAATTTGTGTTTTCTCTCCCTTGAATATAATTATAGCTTCCTTGATTTTTCTTTTTGCCTTCTTTGGTTATCATTTTGACGACACTAAACTTCTTTTAGAGATAAATTTGTCACTCTCTTGTCCATGGTTGTGAAGGAATAAGCTTTTTTCAAAAAGGAAAACAAAAAAAGAAATAAGTTCTTATAAAAATTAAGGGATTTATGATCTTCTCAAAAACATGAATATCTATTTGAAATGAAAACTATCAACATTTTTATATTAGAAATTTAGCTGACATCAGTAAATAATTCAGAAAAAACATGTGACAAGAATGGTTTTGCTTTTGTACACACTTTGTATTAACTGAGGAAATGCCTCTATTTTGGGGGCAGGACAAGGAATGAAAGAAAAACTGTCAGGGAAATTAAGGAGTAGATTTTCAAAATTGCAAAAATGTGTATTAAAATTACAAATAACTAATGTAAAAACTAACAATTCAAGAAATGGAGAAGAGTAAAACCTCTCAAGACAACGGAACAAAAGTGTGCTTTGGTAGATTTTAATGAACATAAAGGAATTTATCAGTATAATTTACATTCTTCCAAACATTTGAACATTGTTATTTTATGGAAAAAATTTACAGGCAAAAAAAAAAAAGGCAAAAAATTCCAAGAATAGATATACTCATAATAAGGTAGTGATGCATGGTATGCACTCACTCACAGTAATAATACAAAAGTAAATGGAAGAATGAGCCTTCATTTCTGATTCTTGTGTTTCTTAAAACTATTTTTGGCTTTTCCATTGCACTTCCTTGTTTGTGTTGCAATACCAAGGATCCTCTGATTCTATCAGCGTCTTGTAGGTAGAGAATATTTATTAGGCTGAAGCTATCATTTTAGTAGAAAATATTTGAGCTTTCAGATAGATTTCCGCCTTACACAGGTTGCAGCTTTCTCAGGTTTTACTGTATTTTCAAAACAGAGAGAGGCATGGTAGGCAAGGTAAATGGAAGGGGAGCCACAGTTTTCAACAAGTAAAAGATAACTTTGAGAGGAAAATGGTGTCTCTCCTGTAGTGCACATGCTAGTTTCCTCTAGCATCTTAGTGCCTCAAAAACTAGGTGCAGCAGTTTGAAATAGGGATTCTGGTGCTCTGAACAGCTCATTAAGTCAGAGTATACCAAACTCAGGGGAGTAGGATTAGAAAGGAGAAAGGGGCAGTGCAGTTACCCGGAGGGGAAAAAAAAAAAAAAAAAAACAGGTGAACCTGCCCTGTGGAGCACCAACCGGCAGATGAGAAAGGGCATCGGTGGCCTCCCTGGGGCAGTGGAGAGAACACACTGCACTAGAAAACCTGCAGCCACTCCATGGATCTACCTTCAGCAACTGCTTTTATCGGTAAACTTGGGACTGCTGAGAAGGAGCAGAGATCCCTCTGGCTCCAGGTACCGCTGAAGTGGGAGCAGAGAGAACATTAATGCCACAAGTGGGCAGGCTGTTAGGTGAACTCCCATCATGGATTGGGGCAGTTATCCTAGGTCAGCTTTTTGGGATGAAGGGGCCTGGAGTGCAGGGTTTTTTGCAGCTGTCAGAACCTAGTGGAAAATGGCGGCCCCCTAACAATTGGAGTCTTTGCTGAAATTGAGCTTCGGGCTTGTGAGTAACAGTATAACATCATCATTAGCAGCCCACTCCTAGCCCTAGAAACTGTTCCTGGCACCATGGAGCTATTTTCTCTCTTGTTTCTTTCTCCTTTCCACGCCTCTACCATGCCTTATCCAATAGAAAAACCACATTCAGCCACCATAATGTCTGCCAGCTTGAAATCTAAACTCCCTTTACAACAAACAGAGACCTGTATCCACATTCCTCCTAGTGATTACATTATCACAAAGAAAACTGCAGAGCAACCGAGCACACCCAAATTAA
>NW_006922425.1:616134-617632 GCF_000298275.1 Orycteropus afer afer
TATATGTGAACTGCTGTATGAAAAGTGAATTTACTCTGTAAATCTTCACCCAAATCCTAATAATAAAAAAAAAAAGACAACTTCAAAACGTCTAGGAAACCACAGGCAACCTCAAATCAATAAAACAAACAAACAAACAAAAAACAGGATAAGACAATAGAAGTAAAATCCCAAACAAAAGTCTCATTAAACATGGAGGAAGAGGAGGCAATAGAATTATCTGAGAAGGAGTTTAGAAGGCATGTTTATAGAATTCCACAAAAGCTTAAGGAAACCCCAAACAGAAGTAAGGAGAATACAGACAGTACCCTGGAAGAACTGAGGAAAACCATTCAAGAACAAAATAACAATTAATGCACAATCAGAACTCATACAAAAACAACAGTTAGAAATCCAGAAGCTGAATTATGAAAATTAAAAAAAAAAAAAAGTGGTACTTGACTTACATCAGAGCCGACTTAGGTCAGTCATTGGAATGGAACCCTGTCATAAGTTGGTGACTACCTGTATATATAAAAGGTTCAAAGTGTTTGCTCAAGACAGTAAAATATTAAAGACATTTTTTCGTTAGCTGGATTTTTAACTGAACATGTGATTTTCTGGCTGCTGTCCTCTTCAACACCAGATCATAAAGCTGGATTTCTGCTTTGCATGCTATTCTGCGTTTCTGCTTTGGTCAACATATTAATGCCCATGTCCTTTTGCAGGAACAGTGACCCCAATGTGCTCTTTATTGGGAATTGGAGCCTGTTCCTAAATCCCAGAGGGTGACAGATCACAGTCCAAAGACTGGCCTTCTGGATGCCAACTCCTCTTCTCTGCCACCATTTCTGAGTCTTGTCTGCTTCATAGTGCTGGTGTACTCGATTTCTCCCAGTACTGACTGCTTGTCTTACTCACACTGAAGAAGGCTCTGCTCTACTCCTGAGGGAGCAGCCTCTCATTTGACAAATATTTACTGAGCAGCTCTGTGTAAGGTGACCAAAAATTAAATCATCCAACACTTTAGAGAGTGAAGTGGGTGCTATTAATAATCATTCTAGAATGACAGACATGACCAAGGTTTTCCTAGGCAAACCAGTATTGATGTCCACCCTGGCTATATTTCAACTGTTAATCCAGGTGCTTGGATTAGAGCATTAAACAGCACAGACAGACAAAAATCAGTGCTCTCCTCGAGCTTACTTTCTAATAGGGAAGACAGACAATAAATAAAATAATCTAGAATGTTAGATGGTGATAATGAGCTATGAAGAAAAAAAAGTAGGCAATGGAGAACGTAAGTGTGTGAATGATGGAAACGAAAACATGATGATCAAGGTAAGTCTCAGTGAGAAGGTGATTTCTGAGCTGAGATTCGTAAAGGATGAGGGAAGTCATCATGTGGAAATCCGAGGGGGAAGAAAATTCCAGGCAGAGGGAACAGAAAAATATGAAGGACCTGAGGAGGGAGTATGCCTGGTGGGTTCTAAGATCAGCAAAGAAGCCACTGTGGTCA
>NW_006922425.1:618217-619517 GCF_000298275.1 Orycteropus afer afer
TGAGAGAGGAGGTTGGGAGATAAGGGGAAGCATGCACTTCGGATCAAGGAGAGCTCTGTAGGGCACTGTGAAGACTCTGTGTTTACTTTGAGTGAAATGAGAACCCAAAGCAGGGTGTTAAACAGTGGAGTGACACGATATGATTCTGGACGGAGTAGCATCTCTCTGGCTGCCGTAAGAGCTAGGACGTAAGTAGTAAGACTAGTGTATAGGGGGATCTATGTAGGAGATCCTGGATAGAGAAGGAGAACAATGTGGAACAAAACTCAAAATCATTTGGAGAAAAAGGAGGGGACCAGGTTTTCTGGTCTGATAGAGCCTGGTGGAACCACTGAGACTACGGTCCCTAGCTGACCTTCAGGTCTGGAATTGAACCCACACCTGTGGCTTACAGCTAAACAAAAGACAGGCATAAGAGTTGAACATGTACCTGAGGTAGATACACTCCTTAGAGAAAACAATCATGGGAGAAAGAAGGGCTGTATATGCACAGGGAGACATCTCAGGGGGCAGTAGTGCATGGAGGGATGGACACAGGGAAGAGGTAACTATCGGGAAGCATTGGGAGGGGAGCTGTCTCAGTGGGGTAAATGGTAGTCAATGTCATGAGACAACGTGTGTGTGAAGTGCTGTATGGAAAGTGAATTTACTCTGTAAACTTTCACCCAAATAACACACACACACACACACACACAAAGACTAGTGTGTGATGTTTACTTGGATGAGCAAAGGAACAAACTTCTGAAGCAGTCTCAGAGGCCCTGGCATTTGTGACTCCCTCCCTCTGTTCCACCAACCATCAGGTGTGTCATGTTCTCATTGGAGGCCCATCTTACCAGTCTGTACTGCTGTGAATACACAGCTACAGCTAGCTTACAATTGCCAAGGGTCAAGATGAAACATGAGTTGAAGCTGCAAATATGTTTTTTATTAAACATAAACAGCAAAAATAGTTTATCACTGAACCACCAACATACTTGCTCTTAAAATTAAAGTTTCCACAGAATAGCTATGCAAAATATGTGCGTGCCCTCATTATACATGCTAAGCCAAGCAGAAAGCATTATATCTGAATTTTTTGTTTCAGCAGAAGGAGAAGAAACACGCCCTCTCATCCAGCTCTCCATAGTGATAGAAGTTGCTTGAAGCAACTCCTTGAAGACATTAAATGCAACTTTGCTAAAGACGAGGAAGATTTTTCTTGAAGCATGAAGATCTGAGACATAAGCCAAATTAACATCTGCAAGGATTCTGCTGCTATCCATTCCCAAACTGTGATGACTTTGATGCTACTGTCTCA
>NW_006922425.1:619817-625515 GCF_000298275.1 Orycteropus afer afer
CCCAACCTCCCTTCCGAGGAGTGGCTGGTGGGTTTGAACCGCCAGCCTTCTGGTTAGCAGTCAAGTGCTTTAGCCACTATGCTACCAGAGCTCCTAATATGAACACTATACTACAATATTTCCTTGGGGTTTTCAATTAAAGAGTCACATTTTCTTCACACTTTTGCATTGCTGGGCCCAGAGCATCATGTTGTTCTTCATTTTCTTCAAGCCACAGTGTGGGGTTCCCTTTAGGGCTTATAAGAAATTGTTTTCACTTTGGTTTAGAAGAGGATAATGTGTGTGTGTGTATGTGTGTGTGTAAAGAGAGAGGGTGCAAGCAAGTACAGTGATGGTTCACGTGGTAGAATGTTCACCTTCCGTGTGGGAGACCTGGATTCAGCCGATGGACCTGATGCACAGCCACCACTCATCTGTCAGTGTTGGTGGATGTTGCTGTGATGCTGAAGGGTTTCAATGGAGAGTAAGAGGCAGAGTAAGAACAAGGGTCTGGCAATCTACTTTCAGAAAATCATCCTATGAAAACACCATGAATCACGAAATTCCAACCCATTGTGCATGGGGCTGCTATGAGTTGGGAGCCAACTCAAAAGCACCTACTAATAAAAACTATATCTATATATTATTCAATCTCTGGGTGATGAACAAGATCCATTCTTCACTACGTCTTTAAGAATTTAGCTAAGTTGGAACAGTTCTTATTTAACCTTACTTTAGTGCAAGAAAGGGAGCTCTGATGGTGCAGTAGTTAAGGCATTTGGCTGCTAACCAGAAGATCGGCTGTTCAAACCCACCAGCTTCTCTGTGGGAGGAAGATAAGGCAATCCACTTCTGTAAAGATTTACAGCCTTGGAAACTTTGCATCACTATGAGTCAGGATAGACTCAATGACAGTGTTTTTTTTTTTTTTTTTTTTTTTGTTTCTGGTTTTAGTGCAAGAAAAGGCACAAAGCCTCTTCAGTGATTTAAAAGCTGAGCATGCAGCAAGTGAAGGTGATTTCAATGAAGAATTTGTTGCAAGTAGGGGTTGGTTCAATCATTTCAAAGTAGGAACAAATTTACATAACATTAAAGGGCAAATAGGAGTTATCTTAAGGAGCTCTGGTGGTGTAATGGGTAAGGCATTTGGCTGTTAACTAGAAGGTCAGTGGTTCAAATCCACCATCTGCTCCATGGCAGAAAGATGAGGCAATCTACTTCCATAAAGATTTACAGCCTGGGAAACTCAATGACGGTTGCTATGAGTCGGAATCGACTAGATGGCAGTGGGTTTGGTTTCTTGGTTTAGAAGTTGTCTTAAGTCTGATGTTCATAATCTGGGACTGCCTGTGTACACACACCCACACCCACATGCATGTGTGTGTGTGTATATAGATAGATAGATACATAGATAGATAGATATATAGAGAGATTACATACATAAATAATTCGTATTTTGGTATGAGGAGAGTTTCATTAATTCAACAGATATTTATTGAGCAATTCTAGTAGGACAAGTAACAAACTTGGTAATTTATTGATAGCACCTATCGGTCTATCTAAGGAGCTCTGGTGATTTGGTGGTTAAAGCATTCAGCTGCTAACGAAAAGGTCAGCAGTTCAAACCCACCGGCTACTTCATGGGAGACAGGGAGAAAGATGAGGTAGTCTGCTTCCATAAAGATTTATAGTCTTGGAAACCCTATGGGGGCAGTTCTACTCTGACCTAAAGGGTTGCTATGAGTTGGAATCAAGTCTTTGGCAGTGTTTTTTTTTTTTTTAATCTATCTATCTATATATTAATCATCTATTTACCAACCTACCTACCTACCTTAGAAGGTGAAAATGCTACAATGAAAAATTTCAAGTAGAGTATTAAGTTTCAGGAATGCATATGGAAATGGGCTGAGTTCTAAAAGGAATGGACAGGAAGGGCCTTATGGAAAAAGTGGAATTTGAGGAAAAACTTTTAAAAGTGGAGGAAGTAAGCCATGCACCTTTCTGAAGGAAGAGGGCTCCAGGCAGAGGGACTAACCATTGCAGAGGCAGGAAGGCATTGGGATTGTCTGAGGAACAGCAAGGAGGAGCTAAGGCATGTTTGCAGGGGTGGGGGTTGGGATGGGGTGGGATGTTGGGCTAAGGGGATGTTGGTGCTTAAGGGGGCTGATCTCAGAGCAGGGGCAGATCTGGGTTTTGTAGGGCTTATAATTATCAGGTACCTCTTTAAAAGAAATAATTCAAATGTACAAATACAAAATTAGGTATAAAATTTAACATGTATGTAGAATGAGGAAAAGTATTACAACAAATTACACATCTTCAAAAGCTGAGAAATATCACAGATATAAAAAAAAAATCCTGAATTATGGTACAGTTTTTAGTTTTTAAGTATATTCCTAATAAGACAGAACTGCTGTTTTGATAAACACCCATGTAAGCTGATCATTCTGCCTACAATTTCACATTTCTGATGTTTGGAAGGTTTTTCCACAGACTGGCTTCTGGCACCTTGTATTTCAATAATTGTCCACCCTTATCCATACATATTTCCAGGTTCATATCACCAGACACCATCTAGCATTGAATCTTCATGGCTGATCCCCAGTTGGGCCAGCACAGTGGGCAAGAGTAATATCCTTGGAAGCCCTTCCTTACACTGAGAGCACTAAAAGTAGTTTAACTCTGTGCAGTACTGTGAACCACATAAATACATCTCAGAAACCCAAATGAAATGTATCCTCAATTTCAAATAAGGAGGCCTGGTGGCACAAAGGTAAAGCACTCTGCTGTTAACCAAAAGATTGGGGGTTAGAACCCACTCAGTAGTTCTGCAAGAGAAAGACCTGGTGATTTGTCACCATAAAGATTACAGCTAGAAAACCCTACAGAGCAGTTCTCTTCTGTCACGTCGGGTTGCTATTAGTTGGAACTCACTCTATGACACCGAAAAACAGACCTCAAATACTCCCCTTAGCCACTCTGATGACAAAATACTTCTGGGTCAAAGACATAATCACTGGGAGTTGGGGGCAGGCAGCTCACATAACACCTTGGAGGATATGGTAAGGACTCTGACAAGTGCAGTGGGAACTCTCTGAGGGTTTGAAGTAGTATGATCTTACTCACTGAATTTTATCAATCCCAAGACACATTTTTCTAAATTTTATCTTGTCTGAAATTGAGTTATAGGTATAATTAGTTATTATCTCAATAGAAAGCATCTTCTAATAGTGGTCTTGACTGCTAACCAGAATGATGGTGGTTCAAACCCACAAACCATTCCTCAGAAGGAAGATTGGGGAATCTACTTCTGTTAGTGATACTGCCTCGGAAACCCAAGGAGGGGTTGCTATGAGTTGGATCCAATGCGATGGCAGTAAGTAAGTTTCGGGTTTTTTTTTTTTTTTTTGAATAATGGTCTGCCAGGTGACAATTCAGACACAGTTGTCATTGCCTGCCCATGGAACTACCTGTTCAGGGCTTCCTTTCAGCTGACTTCTGTGCATTATCAAGACTACGTAAGTTGAGCTTGATTGCTTTTTAAAATGTCTGCCAAAAGATTATGCAACGCTTTGGTATTAAATCAGAAAGTCAAAGTGTACACAGAAAGTCAGGGAAATGGTGCAGTAGGGTATACATTTGATAGATAATGAAGTGAATATTCATTGTTGGAGGAATGATTAAATGTCCATATTTCTTGGAAAGCAACAGCTGACTAAGTGTTTTAAAGGAACTGAGAAAATAATATATCCATGTGTGCTTTCTTCTGTTCCTGACGAACATGTGAAAGGATGCCTGTCTCTCATTACATGAAGCAGTGAAGCTGGACACAGAAAAAAGTGTTAAATATCCTGGGATTGATGAAAGTATTTTCAAAGCAGACAGATTCTGGTGTGACTAACTGATGTCTTACACAAGATTATTAAAAGAGTGTTATTAAGGGATTCCTGAAAGTCAAGATATTTTCATGTTGCCGAGGAATTAATATTTAATGGTGTAACTGGAAAAGTTCTGCTCAGTTGGGACAAAGAAACTTCTTAGTGTGCTCTGGAGTGACATGCAAGATTTAAGAGGATTCCTTCTTGAGGTAATCTCTTGACGTCTGTCAAACACATAATCCTAAAAGAGTAATTCCAGGAGGAAAATTTCAAGTGTGAGTATTGCCAGTGAAAAAGGTTTGGGCTCCAAATGTAGGGCCTGTCTCTCTGAGGAAATGTTATGGAATGAGTGCACAGTGCTTGCAAGTGTTCCTATCGATCCTGCTGCAACACTCAGAATGAAATTCAGAGACACTGGGCAAAGATCACTCTTATTTTTACTTTGTCTCTTCATTCAGCTGTTTCAACCGTATGCACAATAGAAAATGTCTAAATTAATGAACCCATAGGGTCAAGGATTTTATACATTTTCAGGTACAATGTGCTATCAAGTAGAGACAGATGTTCATCTAGCTACATGAATACTTCCGGTATTGAGGAACACATTCCTGCCAAGGTCAGCTAATTCCAAAGTTGGGCAGTTCTAATTACTTTTCATGTTGACTCTGCATCTGCCTCCCACCACTGGTCAAAGTTTCACCACATGAAGCAAAAGAGAATAGCTAGGATTCGTTTCAAAGTTTTCAAAATCTCATTTAAAAGATGTTAAGAATGCTCCTTGTCAGTGTCAGTTTAGCAACATGCACTGCCCACTGCAATCTTATTATTCATATTCATATCTGTATTAAAATACCACAAAAAAACACTTCACTGCCATCGAGTCAATTCCAACTCACAGCAACCCACTTTGGATTTCTGAGGCAATAAATCTTTCTGGAAGTAGATTGCCCAGTTTTCCTTACGTGGAGTGGCTGGTGGGTTTGAACCACCAAATTTCTGGTTAGCAGTCAAATGCCTTAGGCACTATGCCACCAGAGCTCCTTATTTTAAAATAAGGGCCTTAGAAACACAAATATATTTCTCTAAATGGTGTTTAATCATTTCAGAATACCAAAGGAGTGGTACCACCATCTATCTGAACATAATACTTGCATTAATCTAGAATAAGATTCCATTAGTTTTTCCCAGAACTCAGTTAACACTGTTAATTCACCTTAAGCAGCAAACCTCCCTGGGTGATTTCCACATTAAATATTGTCAAGCCGGGTCTCCTCAAGCTAGTACTAGTGATTGATCCTATGGACTGGCACACAAGGCTCTCGTTTTCCCTTAATTTGCTGGTTTCACCTCCTCTTTCTAGCCCATCAAGTTCGTTAATATTTCTGATTCTGTTATCTGAGGTCTCGGTCAAACTCTCCTGTGCAGAAAAGGGTTAACATAGCAAGTCTGAGAGTGCTGTCCTTAAAAATGTCTGCTTTTGGTTCTTGCCTAGCATCTGGGAACTTGGATATAGGGAACATTCCCATTCTTCTTTAACTGATAAGGGTGACTCATTGTGCCTAGACTGTGCAAACATTGTGGTTTATACTGACCATCTGCTTTCCTCCTGAGAGTCTGGAATTGTGATGTGTGCTCTGCTAGGCAGAGGAAACCTATGGGACCATATATCCATCCCTCCATACACTCCTGCCCGCTGAGCTGTCTCCCTGTGCATAAGCAGCCCTTCTTTCTCCCATGCTTGTTCTCTCCAAGGAGTCTATATACTTGAGGTAAATGTTCAACTCATATGCCTGTATTTTGTTTGGCTGGAAACCACAGGTGTGGGTTCAATTCCAGACCTG
>NW_006922425.1:626942-631060 GCF_000298275.1 Orycteropus afer afer
CTCATTGTTGTTTTGATTTGCATCTCTCTAATAGCTAATGATCGTGAGCTACCCTGCGATTTTAAGAATTAAAAAGAAATTTGAGATTATCTGATTGACTGAAATTACCATTGAGCCCCTGCCAAAAGGGCAGGGAGGCTGCATCTTCTGACCTCCTCTAACCCCACAAGAGGAAGATAGAATCACCATCAGTAACCCAAGGTCTATCCCTGTGAGGCCAGACATGCCAACTCCCTCCAGCCCTGACACCAACCGTTCCTCTCGCAGCACCCACCACGTATCTGCTGGGTCCAATAATTTGCTGCAGTGGCCACAAGAACTCACAGATTATGGGGTTTATTAAGGAAGCACAAGGCTACAATTCAAGTTCAGGAAAAACACTCAGTTTCTCTCAGCCCACTGTCTCTCAGCCAACAGTCTGTCACAGTCACTCTCTCAGCAATGCATGTCTCTTGGTGCCTTTTTCTCAGTAGTGTGTGTCTCTCAGGAGCATGCTTCTCTCAGCAGCACATCTTTCTCAGCCAGCAGTCCGACAGACTCCTTCTGCCTCTAAAGAGGGCTCCTTTTGAGCCTGGCAGAGTGGCCAACTAGCCATCATAAATTCAGAATTCTAAACACCTGTGAGACAGAACTTCCCAGAACATTGATTTGTGCCACCCATAACAGAAATACCCCAGGTGGATAGCTTTAACAATCAGGAGCTCCTCAGTTGCTCATGGCAAATGTCACCATGGAGTTTACAAAGATTTATGGTTAGAAAAGCTATACCAGGTAATTTACTACACCACAGCCTCTCATTTGGTCCTAATTCTAGAAGTGCTCCCAACTATAAACATTTTCCTAGTCATTGTTTGTGATACAGTAATTATTTTGATTCACTCATAATTAAATTCTAATTCTTCCTCACATGATCATTTATAATGAAAAATAAATACACTGTTTTGATTTTAAATTAATATAGATTATGTTATACATTTGTTTTAAATTTTATTTTTCTAGACTCAAGTCCTGAATACAGTTATCACAGGAGTATTGTAATGAATGCTTTGTGGCAAGCGACCACTTAATCAAAGGCTATCTTCTCAGAGCCTTTTGGTACTGGGATTAAAACCGTTATCCTCTCAACAAGGGTCCCAGTTGCTTGCCTAACACCAGAATACACCCTTTGAGAGGCAATGACTGGCTTGATACTGGGTACTGGTGGTTGGAGAGACTAACTGGTAACTCCTACTATTCTTCAGATATTACCTTAAACTTCATTTTCTCTGGTTGGCATCAGATGGCCTCATTCATATGTCTGGCTGTTGGTGCTATGACTTGGTCATATGTCTCTCATCATTCAGCAAGCTAGCCTGGGCTCATTCAATGACGGTGATTATATGATTCCCAAGAGCAACTAGAGAGGGCAAGTCCCAACAAAAGCACATTTCAAGTCTCTGCTTATGTCACATTTGCTATTATCCCACTAACCAAAGAAAGTCACGCGGACAAGCTCTGAGTCAATGTGGGAGGAGCACTCTAGGGCATGGAAAGATGGAGGAAATTATTATGGCTCTTTTCGCAAAAATATCCCCATAATTATTATGTTATTTCTAATAATGTGAACTCATCCTCCAAGTTGTTCATGTTAGGAACCTCCAAGGTATTTTCTATTTCTTTCTCCAAGTGTAACATGGAAAATTATGTAATTAGCAAGATGAAAATATATTTTGTGGGAAATCATTTTCTCACAGTATTTTAATAATATGTTGCTGTTGTTGTTATGTGCCGTCGAGTCAGCCCTGACTCATAGCGACCCCTCCTTGGGTTTCTGAGGCAGTATAGCTATTCATAAAATATTTGATGTCAGACCCATTATTGTTTTAATTAATAATATTTGGAAACTAATGAAAAATCATATAATTGGCAGACTAAAATATTACTTATTTTCATGCCTTATAACAAAATATCACTTAATAATCAAAGTAAAAATTTTCATATTATTTGTTTTCACGCAAATATGTAAAGAGACAATCACCAATAAGTAGTTTTTAAAAAAATTTTATTTATTTAATTAGAATTAGAAGAAGTATTAAGCAGCACTCCTGTATTTGGTGATTGTGTACACATTTCTTATCTGAAAATTGACAGCAAATGAAATTAAATGGTTTTCCAAATGGCTTCCTTGTCAATTCACCATCTTTCAGCCAAGTGACTGATTTCTGTCATTGCTGCCTCCTGAGGGGTCACTTGCACTGATATCAAGGTTTGACAATGATGAAATGGCACTTAAGCCTCCTACAACAATTGGACAGTGAAACTGTACAAGGGGCCTCTTAGAGAAAGCTGCATAGGGATCATTTCCTGCTGAGAGGTGGAATAGGATGCAGGCATGGCACTGGAGAGGGGGAACATAGTTGGTCCCCACTCAAACTAGGTTTGTAACAATTCTGGGATGCAGTTTATTCCTTTGGAAAACAGAAGGTTGACTCTGAGTCTGTATGAGCTCTGCCTTTGCAAATTAATCAACAGTATATTAACCAGAGAAATACAAGAGCAGGTCTTAAACACCCTCATTCCTAGTTAAAACAAGAGGCACTTACAAATTATGACAAATATCTAGCATCACATTTGCAATTTTGCAGACATAAATCCAAAGTTCAGATAATAAAAGTATATAACAGGGTAGGAGTCCAAAATGTCATGTATACCAAAAGTATTGTCTGCTACTGGTGTTCTTGGGTCCTTGCCTCAACCTTGTTTCTAAACCATTAGAAAATGTCTGTGCAGCATGCTCTTGTGGCTGAAATGGCTGTTCACTTGCTTTCTGAAGTTCTTCAGGTTGACCAGAGCAGAAGGGCATTTCCATCACTTTTTTACATCCTAGGCCCTTGGATAATCAGTAACAGGACCTGTGATTGTCTGACCTTTTCATCATGCTTGACTCCATATGGTTTAAGGCAGTTGCCCATGTCCAATATTTTTAACAGACTTCAGTCAGTCCTTAAGGTAATGTGCATGAGCACAGAGATTCATCTCTTATATGCAAAAGATTATGAAGGCTTCCTGGGTCCTAGGTACCAGGAAACATGTTTGTTTTAGCTAAAGGTTCCCCTTCACTGCTGCTGACTTGCAACGTGACATCATTCCTCATTGTATCCACCCACGTGGGCAACTACAAGTCAAGCCACTCAGAGTGAAAGGTAAATTCCTCATTCCAGGTAAAGTCCTCATACACTTATATTTTCCTCCCTGAAATTTCTTTTTCTCTGTAGACCTTAGGGCTTCTGTGTTAAGTGAGCCTCTTTCCAATCTAGTGACACATTGAAAAAATTTAGAATAAACTTGGGAGCTCCAAATCACAGTCTTTAGAGCTGAGTCTTAGACTTGATGTAAAACACCTCTGTCCCTCCCTTCTTCTCTGCATCTCAATCTTAGAAGTACATAGAGCTTCCTAGCTCCTAATTGGGAGCTCTGGTAGCATAGTGCCTAAGGCACTTGACTGGTAACCAGAAGGCTGGAGGCTCAAACCCATCAGCCACTCCTCAGAAGGAAGGTGGGGCAATCTACATCCGTAGTGACACTGCCTCAGAAACCCAAAGATGGTCGCTATGAGTCGGGTCCGACTTGACGGCACATAACAACAACAACAGCTCCTAATTGCTTTGGGAAACTTTTTTTCCCCCCGACCACATAGGACTTCTGTGGTATGACTGTTCAAACCAGTGCTCTAGAATCCTTTTCCTCATGTGAGCAGCTAAAGTAAGGTTTGTGGGTCTCCTGGAGAAAGAGGTGTCTGTCACAAGTGCTTTAAGATACAAGTAACATAACACCCATCTTAGAGCAACTTAAACAAAGATGGGGTTTATTTTTATCTTGTAACATAAAGAGTCTGGATGGAGGTGGCAGCTGGCCTTGATTTAGCAACTTCACGATTTCAGGACCAGCATCCTGTGATTGTCTGACCTCATGCTTGACTCCATATGGTTCTAGATACAGTTGCCCATGTCCCATATTTTTAGCAGACTTCATATTGTATAAACAGTGGATCCACACATTAATGGTTCCCTAAGCAGGTTTCCCAAAACTGGGTGACCACTGTTAGTTAACTAACTGCAGGAAACATCAAGAGAAGATGG
>NW_006922425.1:632570-633831 GCF_000298275.1 Orycteropus afer afer
CAGTGTTTTGTTCTGCTGTGCATGGGGTCACTATGAGTTGGAAACGACTCGACGGCACTTAACAACAACAACAACAAATAACACTAGAGAGTAATATACTCCTCAGAACAATCAACCCTACAAGACCAAAAGGACAGCATTTCCGCAAAACAAAGATCAGAAGACAGGAAGGGGCAGGAGAAAAGGACAAATGGAAATGGGGAACACAGGGAAGAAGTGGGAAGAGTGCTGTTATGCTATGGGGTTGGCAACCAATGTCAGGAAACAAAATATGTATAAGTTGTTGAATGGAAAACTAATTTGCTCTGTAAGCTTTCACCTGAACCATAATAAAACGTTCAAACAAAGATTAATTGTGGATCCCTGGTGGCACAATGGTTAAGCACTTGGCTTTTAATGAAGACATTGGTAGTTTGACCTCACCAGTGGCTGTGGGAGAAAAGATCTGGTGGTCTTATCTCGTAAAGCTCACTATGAGTCAGAATCAACTCGAGGATACAAGCTTAACAGTGTAATTTAGCAAACACTTTTTACCTGATGACTGTCATTAGATGTGAAGAGAAAAGGACATAGATACTGAGAACAGAGGAATTCTGATTAGAAGAGGAAAGGGAGTGTGGGTTGAAGAACAGGGAACCCTACGTTAGGGCACATTCTTAGCACTGGGGAGAGCAGTGGGAGTTTTATTGAAAACTTGAAACCGGAGTCAAAACCAGATTGATCTCTTCCTGCTCTGATTGGAGGTTTGCCCTCCAGCCTAGTCACAAAGGCACCATCTGTTCTCATCTTGCCCTGCCTTCTAATTCTCCTATCCTCACCTCCTTGGTCTTGAACGTAAACAAATAATGTTAACAGTGTTTAGTTACACCTGGTGATAATGTTGTTGCTTTTAAAAAGTCACCCTGAGTCCCAAATGATTAACAAAATTTTGATTTATGTCCCATTAGTAATTTGGCTTTGTTTTTCTGGGATGTGATAATCTTTGGTTTGAGGCTAAGTTGTGAGGATATCTATTGCTGAAGACAAATGGAGAAAGGTAAGAAAAATTCTGATGAAAATATAACCCTGCCTGAAAGACATAAATCCAATATTATGAAGTAAACAAAACAAAACAAGGTTTAATTTAAAGTTAAGAGGCAGTAATATTCTAGGTGACAACTACGAACAGGCTTTCTTTTTCATAAGTGATCAATATAAACAGCCCAGGCTTACAGGTGAGGAGAGACAACGCAGGGACGCCAGAGTAGCAGGCCGGAAGAGC
>NW_006922425.1:637106-637925 GCF_000298275.1 Orycteropus afer afer
TCGACGGCACTTAACAACAACAACAACAACAATATAAACACATAAAATGGCTGACAGGGATATTTGGAAAAGCTTAAAACATTAGTTGTGGAAAAAGTTAAACATAGTTCTACCATATGACCCAGCAAACCCAATCCCAGGTATATATCCAAAGAATTGACAGCAAGAACACAAACAGAAATCTATACAGCTATGTTCACTGCAGCACTATTCACAACAGCGAAACGGTTGAAATAGCCTACATGTCCATCAACAGATGAATGGATAAACACAATGTACTACATACATACAATGGAATATTATTCAACCATAAAGAGAAATGAAGTACTGATACATGCTACAACACTGATGAACCTTGAAAACACCATGCTGAGTAAAATAAGTCAATCCCAAAAGCACAAAATATTATATGATCTCACTTACATGAAACATCAAGAATAGGCAAACACATAGAGACCAAAGTGTTATGATGGAGGCAGAAGATAGGAGTCATTGTTTATGAAGCAGGGAGTTTCTGTTTGATGATGGAAAATTTGGCAATGATTTTGGATGATGGCTGCAGAGATTTAATATAATTGATATCACTAAATTGTACATGTGAAAAAGGTTGAATCACCAAATGCTGAGTTATATATATTCTTACAACAATTAAAAAATAAACAGTAACTGTGGAAAGTTAGATTCGGAAAACCTTTTACATAGCATTTTCTATTTTTTCATGAGTGATTATCCCCTTTTTAACTAATCCCACAAATAACTATGTGTGATTTCAGCCTCAATTAGATGAAATGTTCTGTTTTCTTTAAAGTCTAATATTAT
>NW_006922425.1:639049-639637 GCF_000298275.1 Orycteropus afer afer
ATGCTTGTCTTTTGCTTGGCTGGAAGCCATGGGTGTGGGTTCAATTCCAGACCTGAAGGCAAGCTACAGGCCATAGTCTCAGTGGTTCCACCAGGCTCTATTGGACCAGCAAACCTGCCCCCCCTTTTATCCCCCAAATGCTTTTGAGTTTTGTTCCACATTGTTATCCCTCTCTATCCAGGGTCTCCTACATAGATCCCCCTCTGAGGGGTTGACAGTGGTAGCTGGGCACCATCTAGTTCTTCTGGTCTAATAGTCATATAAGCTGCGGATCGCATGGTGTACCAGTCGCTGGGACTAATTCTTTCCATGAATCTTTGGTTTTCTTCATTCTTGTTTGCGCTGAACAAGGAGATACCCGTCATTGCATCTAGATGGCTGCTTGCAGGCTTTTAAGATCCCAGTCACTACTTCCCAAAGTAGGATGTGGAACAATGTTTTGTGTAGTATGTTATGCCAATTGAGCTTGATGTCCCCTGTGACTATGGTCCCGAACCCACAGGTTCAACTACTCAGTCCCTCTGGGTAGCTGGCTGTGACCAAGAAGTGACTACAACTTTGTCCTTTGTCAGCTCTACTATACACCTG
>NW_006922425.1:640510-641103 GCF_000298275.1 Orycteropus afer afer
TGTTATTTTGTGTCTTGTTGAACTTTCCTACTAGTGCTGGAGCAAGATGGTATCTCATTGTTGTTTTGATTTGCATCTCTCTAATGGCTAATGATTGTGAGCATCTTCTCATATGTTTGTTGGCCACCTGAATATCCTCCTTGGTGAAGTGTCTATTCAAGTCTTCTGCCCATTTTTTAATTGGATTGTCTTTTTGTTATCAAGGTGTTCGAGTTTTCTATAAATTCTAGAAATAAGTCCCTTGTGAGATACGTCATTACCAAATAATTTTTCCCAGTCTGTAGGTTCTCTTTTGACTCTTGGAGAAGTCTTTGGAAGCACATAAAAATTTTATTTTTAGAAGGTCCCATTCATCTAGTTTCTCTTCGGGTATTTGTGTTTTTTGGGTTATACTTGATAATCTATTTATGCCATATATTGTTGTTGTTGTTATGTGCTGTTGAGTCAGACCCGACTCATAGCAACCACTCCTTGGGTTTCTGAGGCAGTATCACTGTGGAAGTAGATTGTCCCATCTTCCTTCCGAGGAGTGGCTGGTGGGTTTGAACCGCCAGCCTTCTGGTTAGCAGTCAAGTGCCTTAGGAACTATGCTA
>NW_006922425.1:642373-645426 GCF_000298275.1 Orycteropus afer afer
ATATAATGTTGGCTGTTGGTTTTACATAGATGCCCTTTATTATGTTGAGGAAGGTCCCTTCTATTCCTATTTTGTTGAGAGTTTTGATCAGGAATGGGTGTTGGATTTTATTAAATGCCTTTTCTGCATCAATTGATATGATCATGTGGTTCTTCTTTGTTTTATTTATGTGGTGGATGACGTTGATTGTTTTTCTAATGCTGAAACATCCTTGCATACCTGATATGAACCCCACTTGGTCATAATGGATTATTTTCTTGATACGTTGTTGGAGCCTATTGGCTAGGATTTTGTTGAAGATTTTTGCATCTCTATTCATGAGGGATATTGGTCTGTAGTTTTCCTGTTGAGTGATGTCTTTTCCTGGTTTTGGCATCAAGGTTATGCTTGCTTCATAAAGTGAGTTAGGGAGGATTCCATCCTTCTCTATGTTTTAGAATATTTTGAGTAGGAATGGTGTCAGTTCTTCTCTTAGTGTTTCGTAGAATTCTCCGGTGAAACCTTCTGGGTCAGGACTTTTTTTGTTGGTAATTTTTTGATGACCTGTTCAATTTCTTCTTTTGTAATGGATCTGTTCAACTTTTCTACATCAGTCTGTGTTAGTTTAGGTAAATGGTGTGTATCTGGAAATCTGTCCATTTCTTCCAGATTTTCAAATTTGTTGGAGTGAAGTTCTTCATGGTATCCTGATACTATCATTTTTACTTCAGTTGGCTCTGTTGTGATGTCACCCATTTCATTTCTTATCCATGTTATTTGTGTTTTCTCCCTCTTTTCCTTTGTTAAATTTGCCAGTGGTTTGTTAATTTTTTTGATCTTTTCAAAAAACCAACTTCTGGTCTTGTTGATTTTTTCTATTGCCCTTCTATTTTCTGTTTCATTGATTTCTGCTCAAATCTTGATTATTTCCTTTCTTCTGGTGACTGTAGGCTTTTCTTGCTGCTCTTTTTCTAATTTTTGTAGATGCTGGTTTAAAGTGTTGATTTGGGCTCTTCTTTTTGGATGTATATACATTTATGGCTTTTATTGTCGTTTTCCTTAAGTTATCCTTGTTGGGATAAAGTTCGTGCATTTCCACCATAAACATGAGTGAAAATAGTATTGAAACCTAAGATACCCAAAATTTTTGGATGACTTTTTCTTCCTTTTTTCAAAAACTACATGTGCTAAAATTAATTTGAATGGGTACCTGGGTGGTATAAAAATTTAAGCGCTCAGCTACTAGCCAAAAGGTTGGTGGCTTGATCCCACACAGAGGAACCTCAGAAGACATCTTGGCTATCTGTTTCCAAAAGGTCAGAACCTTGAAAATCCTATGGAGTAAGTTATATTCTGACATACATGGGGTTGCCATGAGCTGGAATTGACTCACCGACAATGTAACAACAGTAATGGTCACTTTGTTCTTATGGTTGATGTTAGGTTCTGTCAAGTTGGCTCTGACTCATAGCATGACCAAAGTACATGAGACAAAGTCTGGCCATTCTCTCTTTTAAGGAGCATTCTGGTTGCACTTCTGCCAACACAGACTTGTTCATTCTTTTGGCAGTCCATGGTATTTTCAGTATTCTTCACCAACACCACATTTCAAATGTATAAATTCTTCTTTGGACTTCCTTATTCACTGTCCAGCTTTGAAATGCATATGAGACAATTGAAAACACTATGGCTTAGGTTAGGTGCACCTTAGTATTCAATGTGACATCTTTGCTCTTCAACACTTCAAAGAGATCTTTTGCAGCAGATATGCCCAATGCAATACATCTGATTTTTTGACTGCTGCTTCCATGGGAGTTGATTGCGGATTCAAATGAAATGAAATCTCTGACAACTTCAATCTTTTCTCCATTTATTAAGATGTTGCTTATTGGCCCAGTTGTGTGGATTTTAGTTTTCCTTATTTTTAGATGTAATCCATACTGAGTATTGTAGTCTTTGCCTGGCTTTGGTATCAGGGTTTACTTCAAAGAATGAATTAAAGCATATTCCCTACTTTTTCTATGTTCCAGTATAGTTGGATTGGAATTGGTATCACCTCTTCTCTATATAGGAGCTCTGGTAGCATAGTGCCTAAGCACTTGACTGCTAACCAGAAGGCTGGCGGTTCAAACCCACCAGCCACTCCTCGGAAGGAAGGTTTGGCAATCTACTTCCTTAGTGATAACTGCCTCGGAAACCCAAGGAAGGGTCGCTATGAGTTGGGGCCGACTCGACGGCAAATAACAACAACAACAACTTCTCTATATGTTTGATAGAATTTGCCAGTGAAGCCATCTGGGCCAGGCCTTATTTGTTGTTGTTGCTGGGAATTTTTATGACTGGCTCAATTTCTTCCTTTTTTATGAGCCTGTTCAAATTTTCTATCTCAGTCTGTGTTAGTTTACGTAGGTAGTGTGTTTCTAGAAATCTATTACTTCTAGGTTTTCAAATTTGTTGGAGTACAGTTCTTCATAGTAGCCTGATATTTTCCTTTTTATTTAAATTGGTTGTGTTGTGACATTGCCCATTACATTTTGTATTTGTATTATATGCATCTTCTTTTCTTTTGTTAGATTTACCAGTGTTTGTTTTGTTTATTTTATTAATCTTACAAAGAACCAACGTCTAGTCTTATTAAGTCTTTCTATTGTTTTTCCATTTCATATATCTCTGCTCAAATCTTTATTATTTACTTTCCTCTTCTCGGTGCAGGCTTTTTTATTTATATATGTATACATTTTTTGGCTGCTATTTTCCTAAATGTTGAAGTTGTTGGGTTAAGGAGTTTATGTTTCTTTTTTCCTTCTTTTTTGATGGGTGTGTTTATTGGTATAAATTGGTCCCTGAATACTGCTTTTGCTGTGTCTCCAAAGTTCCTCTATGGTGTGTTTTCATTCTCATTTGATTCAAGAAATTTTTTATTTCTTCTACTACCCAAAAGTTGTCAAACAGGGCCTTATTCAGTTCCCATTTTTTTAAACCTTTTTATTGTGATTTGAGGGAAGATTTACAGAGCAAATTAGTTTTCCATTCAATAATTGATACACATTTTGTTTCATGACATTAATTGCAAT
>NW_006922425.1:645722-649777 GCF_000298275.1 Orycteropus afer afer
TTTCATTATGGATTTTCTTATCATATCTTCATTGTTGTTTTAGTGTTTAGTAAATTTTAATGAGCTTCCTCTTTTTTATTTTGATGAAAAGATTTGTTAATTTTCTTTGAGGTTATGCTTTATCTTTTAATATTCATTCCAAGTTTAAAACAGTCCTATCTTGAAATCATCTTGACTTCCTCTCCATTTGGAACTTCTATAACTACACTATTTTCCCCCCTCTATTTGCTTTCTATTTGTCCTTGTTTACAAATTGATGCCTCTGGTTCCCTATTCTCAGTCTTATAGGTTTATTTTACTTTAGGTACTTCTCTATCTGGGTTGGTTTCTGAGTGAGATTGTCATGTGTGTTAATCTCAGGTTGTTGCCTGCTGTTGATGGTTCTCTGAAGAACTCTCTTTAGTATGTCTTGTAAGGTTGGTTTTGTTTTTACAGATTCCCTTAATTTATGTTTATCTGTAAATGTCATAGTTTTGCTACCATATTTGAGGGACGATTTTGCTTGGTACATAATTCTTGGCTTGCATTTTTTTTTTTTCCTTTCGAAGTTTTATATATGTCAATTCCATTGCCTTCTTGCTTACATGGTTTCTGTTGAGAAATCTGAGCTTAGTCTTATTGGTTCTCCTTGGAGGTAACTTCATTTTTCCCAAATTCCTTTCATCTTTCTTTTGGAAAGTTTGATTATGATATCTCTTGGTGACTTTCCTTTGGGAATCTATTCTGTTTTGGGTTCATTTAACTTCTTGAATATATATCTTCTCATCTTTCATGATATTAGGGAAATTTCCTTCTAACAATTCAGCACTTTCCTCTTTTTGTTTTCTCTCTCACTGTTCAAGGTTGACTCAAATTTAAGGAGGCACTTCTTCCCTGGTCATATTTTAAGGGCCTTCCAATCTGAGAGACTCATTTTCTGGCTCTATATCAGAAAAATTTCCATTGCTGTTCATAAGGTTTTCACGGTCATTTTTTTTTTTTTTTTCAGAACTAGATCCTCAGGTCCTTTTTTGCTAGTCTATCTTAGTCTGGAATCTCCACTGATACTTGTTCACCATGGATGACTCTGTTGGTATTTGAAATAGTAGTACATAGCTTCTAGCATCACAGCAACATTCAAGCCACTTCATTATGATAAACTGACAGAAATAGTAATAATTTATTCACATTTTGGGAGGTTTTAGTATGATGTGAAAAATATATTTATTTCTCCCTTTGCCATAATCTTGACAAAACAGTACATCTCATTCTACGTGAGTATATGATATGTGCAATTAGTCAATTTTCCCTATTAACTGTTAAATAAATGTTGAAACTGCTCTCTATATTTATATATTCATAGTATTCTGTCCATCAGGCTTATGGTTGATGTTAGGTTCTCTAGTTTCATCCCAGTCTGTGGTCAAACACTCCAAGTCTATTCCTGTTAGCTTTACAAGCTGTTGGTGTTTGTTGTTAAGTGCCTTTGAATTGTTGCCAATACAGTGACTCTATGTATAACATAATGAAATGTTACAAAAGGTCCATGAAGTGGAGTCTACTCTCATAGTCAACACTGCACATGCTTCCCTGAGCACCCCATACCTCTAACTTCTGAAACTAACAGGACATATCTCCCAGGGGGTAAATTAGGGTTAGTCTTCTTCCACTTCCAGTTGGCACTGAACTCTGTGCTATGAAGCAGGAGACTTGAGGGGAGATTATACTCACAGCCAATAATCTACCAGGGGGACTCTGACAGCAGCAAAGCAGACCTCCATGTGGATCTGACTAGAGTGTGACACCCCTCCTCCTTCACCTAGTAATTGTTATTTGATAGGCTGTTGCAAATAGCTACAGAAGGCCTCTACAGTGAAGTCTGCTCCCCAAGTCACTACTCTAACTGTGCCCTTTTGCAACCCATACCTCAGGCCTCTGAAACAAACAGGGAAGACATCCCTTAGGATCATTTGGAGTCTGTCTACTTCCTCTTCCAGTCACCACTGAGGACTGCTGACTGAGGCTGTTATGTGATAGTAAACATGTATCTTTAATGGACGCAACACCCACAGCCAACATAATATGGAAGGGGAGCTCTGATAGCACTAGGCAGACCTCCTGGGAGGTCTGGTGGCATAATGCCTAAGGCATTTGACTGTTAACCAGAAATCTGGTGGTTCAAACCCACCAGTCACTCTTTGAAAGGAAGACTGGGCAATCTATTTCCGTAGTGATACCATATTGGAAACTCAAGGAGGGGTCGCTATGAGTTGGATCTGACTCAACAGCAGATAGTTTGGTTTTTGGTTTTTCCTAGGGATCTACTCAGAGTGTGACACCCCATCCCCCAACCAGCAGTGGTCATCTTCTGGACTGATACGAACCCCTACAGAACATTACCTAAAGTGGAGTCAGGAAATGGGTCATCGAAGTGGAGATTGCTCTCCTAGCCACCATAGGGCTATAGGGGCTGTGACAGCAATAAGTCAGATCTCTCAGCAGTACTTCTGGGAGCACAACCTCCTCTTCCTCCTGTAATGGAGTCAAGTCTGCCTGTACTTCAGATATAAGCAGCCCCCACAGAGGAGGGAAGGGCACCTTAGGCAAAGCCAGAAGGCAGCACCCAGCTCCAAAGGAGACTTGCTGAGTGTGCATTTTCCAACTAAAAACATGGTTGCAGAGACATAGAAGAGAAAGGAGTAAAAATCAGAGAAAGAAGACTGTGCCCCCTACTGGACAGATTGATTAGTACACATCTTACCTGAGTGCCCCTGGTGTAGACTCACCTTAGTGTTTTCTCTGGTATTTGTGGGAGACATTGAAAGTTGAAAACTGAGATCTGGAACTTTTGGATCATAATTAAACCAGGGAGGGAGAAAGAGCTATCACAGAGAAGGAGAGGAAATGATAAGCAAAGGCTGAAAGCTCTGCCCATCTAAGAGTTTTTTTTACAGAAAGTAATGGAGGCAAAAACTACAAATACTGGGGAAAACTTAGAAAGTCAACACCCTCAAAAATTCCAACATTCCCAAACCCACAAGCCACTCTTCGGAAGGAAGGTTGGTCAACTACTTCTTTAGTGATACTGCCTCGGAAACCCAAGGAGGGGTCACTACGAGTCAGATCTGACATAATGGCAGTGAGTTTGGTTTTTGTGTTTTTGGAACAAAAAACACAAGACACACAAAAACAGAAAAATTATGGCTCATCCAAATGAGCTTGTCAAAGGGAGTAAAACATCTAGCATTGACCAAATAATGGAAAAAATGGAAGAATATGATAAAACACTAAACATAATGAAACAACTAAGGGAATACTTAGACAAAGAGCTAGAAGAAATAAGGAAAAAGATGCATGAGCAAAATGAGGATCTAGAAAAAAAGTTGTTGTATCTGAAAGGGACAGTAACTGAAATGAGAAGCACAATAGGAGAACTTACAAACAGATTTAATCAGGCAGAAGAAAGAATCACTGAATGAGAGGATAAGATAGATAAAATAACAGAATCTAAAGAATAACAAGAATGGAAGCTCAAGAATGCTGAGTGTAGTTTATTGGAATTACTGGACAATGATAAGAGACCTAATATACACATCATGAAAAATGCAGAAGTAGATGATAGAGAGAAAGAATATTTGAAGAAATAATGGCAGAAAAATTCCCCAATATAATGAAAGGTATGAATCTACATATCCCAGAAACTCAAGGGCCCATAAGCAGGACAAACCCAAAGAGATCTACACTAAGACACATCATAGTTAGGCTCTTAAAAATTGACAATATAGAAAGAATCCTGAAAACAGTGAAAGAGAGAAGAATATAGTCACATACAAAAATCCACAATAAGATTAAATGCCAAATCATCCACAGAAATATTGGAGGCCAGAGGCAATGGTATGATATATCTAAAGTGCTAAGAGAAAACAACAACAGTGAACCAAGAATAGTATGCCTAGTAAAACTATTCTTCAAGAATGAAGTGCAGACATCTACAGAGCACTTCACCCAACAACAGCAAAAAATACATTCTTCTCCAGTGCACATGGAACATTCTCCATGAAAGACCATATGTTAGG
>NW_006922425.1:651271-656402 GCF_000298275.1 Orycteropus afer afer
CAATCTATACATTCAATGCAATCCCAATCCGGATACCATCAACATTCTTTAAGGATATGGAAAAACCAATCACTAACTTTATATGGAAAGGAAAGAGACCTTGGATAAGCAAAGCATTATTGAAGAAGAAGAACAAAATAGGAGGTCTCACAGTCCTGGATCTCAAAACCTACTATATAGCCACAGTAGTCAAAGCTGCTTGGTATTGGTCCAA
This sequence comes from Orycteropus afer afer, assembly GCF_000298275.1. Lineage (NCBI taxonomy): Eukaryota > Metazoa > Chordata > Mammalia > Tubulidentata > Orycteropodidae > Orycteropus > Orycteropus afer. Next base: position 651,486 of record NW_006922425.1, read on the forward strand.
TGACAGACACATAGAGCAATGGAATAGAACTGAGAACCCAGAAATAGATCCATCAACCTATGGTCAGCTGATCTTTGACAAAGGGCAAAAATCCATTAAATGGGGAAGAGATTGTCTGTTTCATTGGATACCATTTGCATAAAAATGAAATAAGATCTGTGCTTCACACCATACACAAGAACTAACTCCAGATTGAACAAACACTTAAATGTGAAACCTATAATTATAAAGTGCCTCAAGGAAAAACTAGGTGCAAATTTAGGGGCCCTAATATATGGCATAAATAGACTATCCACCATAACCCAAAATGCACAAACAGCAGAAGATAAGCTAGATGAATGGGGCCTTCTGAAAATTAAATTTTTATGTGCTTCCAAAGACTTCCCCAAAAGAGTCAAAAGAGAACCGACAGATTGGGAAAAAATATTCGGCAATGACATATCTGATAAGGGATTTATCTCTAGAATTTATAGAAAACTTCAATACCTCAACAAAAAAGACAAATAATCCAATTTAAAAATGGCCAGAATACATGAATAGACACTTCACCAAAGAGGATATTCAGGCGGCCAACAAACATACGAAGACATGCTTATGATCATCAGCCATTAGAGAGATGCAAATCAAAAGCACAATGAGATACCATCTCACCCCAGCACTAGTTGCACAGTCCAACAAGACAGAAAATAAATGCTGGCAATGGTGTGGAGAGATTGGGACTTGCATACACTGCTGGTGAGACTGTCAAATGATACAACAACTGTGGAAAGCAGTATGGCGATTCCTTAAAAAGTTGGAATTAGAAATACCATTTGACCCAGCCATTCCACTACTAGGTATATATCCTAAAAAAATGAGAGCCAGGACAAGAACAGACATATGCACACCCATGTTCATTGCAGTACTGTTTACAATAGCAAAAAGCTGGAAAGATCCTAGGTGCCCATCAACAGAAGAATGTATAACCAAACTACGGTACATACACACAATGGAATTCTTAGGCAACCCTGAAGACTAACGTAGATTCTGCAAAAACACCACATACACAATGTGGATGAACTTGGAGGACATTATGCTGAGTGAAATAAGTCAATCACAGAAGGACAAATATTGTATTAGTCACAGTTATTGTAAAAAGTCAAGGAACAGTTTATATATGGAAGGAAATTTTCTTTGCTGGTTACCAGGGGTGGGAGGGGAGGGGGAGAGAATATTGTTAGATAGGTAGAGACAAGTATTGATTTGGGTGAAAAGAAGGACAATGTACCAAATGGGAATGATCAACACATTGGCATTGAGGACGAGGAAGAGGAAGAAACAGAGAGGTCCGTGGGAGGTACAGACAACAAAACGAACCTTTTTTGCACATACAGTACTGTGTTGTCAGTGAAGGCAAACATTGATCTATGAGTGGATACATGGGTGGACAGGCTGAACTATTAGGTATGTCTCTGCAGGGGAAAGTGAGCCCAAGACCACATATAGGGTAGGCAGACGATGTTTCTACAAGTGTATTGGTATGTTCTGTAAGAATTCCCAGGTATATAGTAGAGCTTGCAAGGGACAATGTTGTAGTCACTTCCTGGTCACAGCCAGCTATCCAGAGGGAACAAGTAGTTACGCCTGTGGCCTTGGGACCATAGTCACAGGGGACATCAAGTTCAATTGGTATAACATACTACACAGAAACATTGTTCCACACCCTACTTTGGTGAGTAGCGACTGAGATCTTAAAAGCTTTCAAGTGGCCATTTACATGTAATGATGGGTCTCTCCTTGGCCAGAGCAAAGAAGAATGAAGAAAACAAAAGACCCATGGAAACAATTAGTCCAAGTGACTAGTACACTATGTGATCCTCAGCCTATATGACTATGAGACCAGTAGAACTAGATGGTGCCCAGCTACTACTGTCAGCCACTCGGAGGGAGATCTATGTAGGAGACCCTGGATAGAGTGGGAGAACAATGTGGAACAAAACTTAAAATCATTAAAAAAAAAGACCAGGTTTGCCATCTGATAGATCCTGATTTAACCACTGAGACTATGGCTCCTAGCTGCCCTTCAGGTCTGGAATTGAATGCACTTCTGTGGCTTCCCACTAAATAAAAGACAGGCATATGAGCTGAACATTTACGTTAGGTGGATACACTCCTTGGAGAGATCAATCATGGGAGAATAGAACAGCAGTGTATGCACAGGGAGACAGCTTGGGGGGCAGGAGTGCATGGGAGGGAAGGACACAGGGAACAGGTAACTATGGGGAAGAAGTGGGAGGGGAGCTGTTGTATTATGGGAAATTGCAGTCAATATCAAGAGACAAAGTGTTTGTGAGATGCTGTATGTAAAGAGAATTTTCTCTGTAAACTTTCACCCAAATCACAATAAAAATTAAAAAGAAAAAAAGAACAGATTAGGCAACAGAGAAATAAGCAGAGATGGGGGAAGATAGATGCCGTGCCTCATGAACATCACCAAGGAGCCAAGGAGTGGAAGCTAAAGAGATAAGGACATTCCCCCAGAGACAAAAAAAAAAAGAAAGTTTTCCTTGAGAGCTGGCACCCTGAATTTAGACTTCCAGGCTCCTAAACTGTGAAAAAATGTTTCCCTTTAAAAAAAAAAAAAAGGATTTACAGCCTTGGAAATTCAAAGGGTGTCACTATGTGTCAGAATCGACTTGATGGCAGGGAGTTTTTTGGTGTTTTTTTTTTTTTTAACTCTTGTAGTAAGGACAGTGCCTAAGGCATCTGACTGCTAACTAGAAGGTTGGTATTCAAACCCACCAGCCACTCCATGGAAGGAAGAATGGGCAATCTACTTTCCTAAAGACTTACTACCTCAGAAATCCAAAGGGTGTTGCTGTGAGTCAGAATTGACTTGATGGCAGGGAGTTTTGTTTTTTTTTTTTAAATTCTTGCAGTAAGGAAGTGCCTAAGGCATCTGACTGCTAACTAGGAAGTAGGTGGTTCAAACCCACCAGCCACTTCATGGAAGGAAGACTGGGCAATCTACTTTCATAAAGATTTACTGTGTCAGAAACCCAATGAGGGTTGCTATGAGTCAGAATCGACTCAATGGCAGTGGGTTTTGTTTTGTTTTATTCTTGTAGTGGGTAAACCATTTGGCAGCTAACCAGTTCAGTGGTACAAACCAACTAGCTGCTCCATGGGAGGAAGATGAGGCATTCTGCTCCCATAAAAATTTACAGGATTAGAAACTCAATAGGGGTCGCTATGAGTCAGAATCAACTTGATGGTAGTGTTTATTTTTATTTTTATTCTTGCTTTACAACTGGTAGCAGTTGGTCTTCACTCTATCTAGAATGTTTAACCCCCTTTAATTCACTGAGAATACTTCTATTTATCCTTTAAAACCTACTTACAAATGACCTCATCAGTAAAACCTCCTTTCTCTCCCCCTCAAATTAAATCACTCCTATTCTAACAGATGGTAGAGTGGGAAGACATGCTACACAGACCCTCTACAACAAAGAAACAAAAAGCCAATAGAAACAGATACAGAAGATAATCCGGGAACACTGACCTTTGAAGTGAAAGATAAAGAAGTGCATTAAATACCAAGTAGTAGAAGAACCTGATTAAAAACAGCAAATAAGGAGACAAGTGGCATTGTGGACTGTCAGCTTTGACATCATAGCCATTTTGAATATTTGCAAGTAGCATTCCAACCCAGGCAGAAACCTAATAATCAGCTCTGCTTCCTGAAGAGAGCATGGGAAACCACAATGGTGGTTGATGACCAGAAAGCTACTGTATGCACACAACCCAACTACATCTGCACCTCCTACCGCCCTATCCACTGGGAGAGGACCAACATCTGCTTCTGCCCCATCTGAGCAATGATAGACAGTGGCCAATAGCAGCTCAACTCACCCTCAACTGCTCTACACGAACAACTAACAGAAATCTGTGTACACATTCTCATTCTCTATCACACCCACCAGGAGATAGGTGGTGAGTGTCTAAATGCTGTCAAACTAGCACACCAGACCAGGTTTCTCAGATATATCAAAACAAAATAAAGCACACACACACACACACACACACACACAAAACCCTGGGTGAATCACACCAACATATAATCACCAATTAAATATAAATACAATGACATCACTATGTCTTGGAGAAAATTGACAATCCTAGTTCACATAAATAAGCAAGATAAAATAGTACATACAAGGGACCAGAATATAGAGCTAGAAAACTTCCCTGAGGAAGAAGTGGAATAGGAATTCCCTAAGTTATTCAAAAGAATTATATTCAGGAACATTCAACAAATTGAGAGACAAATCAAAGAAAACTTTGACAAAATTCAGGAAAACACTGACAAAATTAAGGATAACACAGGCAAAACTTTAGAATAATTTTTTTTAATTCCAAGAACAAACTGACAAAATAAATGAAAAATTGGAAACTATACAACAACAGCAAATAGAAATCCAGAAGATTAATACTAAGATTGCAGAAACAGATAATGCATTGAAAGGGCAAAGGAGTAGAATTAAATCAATGGAAGACAAAATTAGTGAGATTGAAGACAAATTTCTCAATACTACTTTGTTAAGGGATCAATCAGAAAAAAAGATTAAAACAAAATGAAAAAGGCAAAGTTTCATGTGAGATACCACTAACAGGAATAACTTATGTGTTATTGGAATTTCAGAATAGAAGAAGACAAATAAAACCACAGAGAAAATTGTCAAATACTTGTTGGGAGGGAACTTCCCTAACATGAAGAAAGATGACAACATATCCATTCAAGAAGTTCAACTAATCCAAAACAGGATAGACTTCAAAAGAAAATCATCAAGACATATTATAAGTGATCAACATCCAAAAATCAGTTGGATTCCTCTACACCAGCAAAGAGATTGCTGAAAAAGAAATAAGGAAATCAAT
>NW_006922425.1:658537-659830 GCF_000298275.1 Orycteropus afer afer
TCTAAGAAGAAACCATGAATGTTAGAAGGCAAAAAGATGACATGTATAAAACCCCAAAAGAAAACAAAAAATTGCCAACCAAGAATCATATACCCATAAAAATTATCCTTCAAATATGATGGCAAAATTAGGACATTTCCATATAAACAGAAATTAAGGGATTTTTTTTAAGGCCAGACCAATCTTAAATACGTGCTAACAGAGTCTTTTGGACAGAAAACCAACAACAGCAGACAAAACTAAAGATTAGCACACATGAAAACATAACCCAGAAACCAATCCAGATAGAGATATCCAAAGTTAAATAAACTTACAAGACTTAAACAGAGAACCAGAGACATCAATTGGTAAATGAGGACAACTGAAAAACAAAAGGGGGAATAAATAGTGTATGAGACAGACAGAAGGTGGCAGGACCAGAAGGGTTAACTAGGACACAAGCTGCAAGCCTAAAGCCTAGCTGCTTGTAGCTAAAACCCAAATCACATCCTGGAACATAGAGTGTAGAAGTAACCAGCAGACTCCCCCAGCTCTGTACTTCATATGCATGCAAGTTTTCTTTCTGCAGGTGTTTGTGGGAATCTAGTTTCTAGTTCCTCTGGCATGTGCAGGACAATGTTGACTGTCCATGCAAAGCCTTTGAGAGATAACATAGACCCTGACCAGGTATCAATCCAATATTCCTAAGGACAGCACACGTGCAATATCTCATAATAAGTTGTGTCACATCGGATTACCATAACACAACCCAGAATCTCCCATCTCCCCGAAATACCCACTTTTTCCCAGAAATTTAATGAATAAAATAGTTACCAAAAAACTTCATAAACATCTCCTCACCCTGTGCTCAGGGGGACAAAGGCTAGCCTTGCTTAGTCCCACTTTGTCTCCACTCATGAGTTCCTTTCACTTTCTCTTTCCCTTACTGGTCTTTCATTAAAGTCTTGCTCTCTGAAATCATTTTGTCTTTGTGAGCAATTCTTTCTCTCCAGATGACAAGAGCCAACTCGGGCCTCAGAAGGTCCCATCCTATAACAGGTACAGGACTTCAAAATGGAGAGGAAATCAAGATGGTTTTGAAATAAAAGAGACTGTTATAAACTTGGAAAAAAAATAATGAATCACAGGATAAACTCAAAGAAAATGAATAAGCCCTCTCATCAAAATAAAAAAGAGGGAAGACACAAATATTAAGCGTATAATAAAACAATAACAACAAAGGGAATGATGAAAAATCCATAAACAAAATGAGCTTAGCACATAAAATTATATGGAACAAAGAAATCAGCAACA
>NW_006922425.1:661151-662365 GCF_000298275.1 Orycteropus afer afer
TGGAACAAAATCCAAAAACTCAATAATGACCAGAATTACTGGTCAGAAGAAGTCTGGTGAGACTCCCAATACTATGGCCCTGAAATACATTCGGCGCCTGGAATAAAACTCACCCCCGGGGCGGGCTCTCAGCCCAAAGTTTAGTGCGATGTACACTCAGACCACTCAACCCAGGATGTTGCACCCACACACTCAATGGTAATACATCTCCTAAAGCAATAAATCATGGGATACCAAAGGACCAACATTCAAACTGAGGAAATGCAGGACAAAGAGGAGTGCATAATTATGAGAGGCACAGGGGGAGTGTTGCAGGGTAGGGAGGGAAGGAGACTGGGTTAGGGTTGGACATGGCGAGTGGGGAATGAAACTAAATGTACGCATGACTTTGAATGTAAAACAAGCTCTTAACATAAAAAAAAATTAAAAAATGACAGCAATAAATTCATAGTTGTTGATAATTACACTAAGTGTAAATGGATTAAATGCACCAATCAAGAGACAAAAAGTTGGGTAAGAATGGATAAGAAAACATGACCCATTAATATACTGTTTATAAGAGACTCACTTTAGACACAAGGACAAAAATAGACTAAGAATGTAATATTAGAAAAAAATACATCAAGCAAATGGCAATCAAAAAAGAGCAGAAGTGGAAATATTAATTTCTAATAAAATAGGCTTAAAAAAACACCATAAGAGATAAGGAAGAGTTTATATAATGATTAAAGGATCAAGCGAACAAGAGGACATAACCATGATAAATATCTACCTACTCAATGAAAGAGCCCCCAAAATATACAAATAGACAACTCCACAGTAATAGTAGGAGACTTTACTATACCACTTTCAATGAAGGATAGAAGAACTGGAAAGAAACTCAACAAAGACACAGAACAACTAAACAATACAATCAACCAACTTGACTTTGTAGGCATGTATAAAGCACTTCACCCAATAACAGCACAATATGTATTCTTTTCCAGGGCACATGGAACAGTCTCCAGAATCGACCACATGTTAGGCCACAAAGCAAGCCTCAATAAATTTAAAAACACTGAAATATTACAAAGCATTTTCTCAGATCAAAAACCAAACAAACCAAATTCATTGCCGTGGAGTCGGATTCAACTCATAGTGACACCTCCTTTGGTTTCTGAGGTAGTATCACTATGGAAGTAGATTGCCCAACCTGTCTTCTATCTTCTCAGATC
>NW_006922425.1:662735-663878 GCF_000298275.1 Orycteropus afer afer
CAACAATTAGAAAAGGAACAGCAAAAAAGGCCTACAGTCAGCAGAACAAAACAAATTATAAAGGTTTGAGGAGAAAGAAATGAAACCGAAAAAAACAATAGAAAGAATCAGCAGAACAGCAGTTGATTCTTTGAAAAGATTAATACAATTAACAAACCACTGGCAAACTGAACAAAGGAAAAGAAAGAGAAGATGCAAATAACACAGATAAGAAATGAAATACTCACTCACTGCCGTGGAGTCAAACTTGACTCATAGTGATCCCTCCTTGGGTTTTCAAGGTGGTATCACTATGGAAGTAGATTGCCCAACCTTCCTTCTGAGGTGTGGCTGGTGGGTTTGAACTGCCAGCCTTCTGGTTAGCAGTCAAATGCCTTAGGCTCTATGCTATGAGAGGTGATCTCAAACAGAACCAACCTAAATAAAAAGAATAATAGCTAAAAACTATGAAGACCTATAGTCTAAAAATTTGAAAACCTAGAAGAAATGGACAGATTTTCCAGAAACACATTACTCACCTAAACTAACACAGACTGAGGTAGAAAATTTGAACAGACACATTTTACAAAAGAAGAAATTGAACAGATAATTAAAAAAAAAAAAAAAATCTTCCCCTGCTCCACAAGGAAGTCCTGGTCCAGAGGATTCACTGGAGAATTCTACAAAATATTCAGAGGAGAGCTGACACCAATCCTACTCAAACTATTCCAGAACATAGAAAACGATAGAATCCTCCCAAATTCATTTTATGAAGCAAGGATAACCCTGAAAATACCAAACCCAGGCAAAGATACCACTACAAATGCAAACTACAGACAAATATCCTTCATGAATATACACACAAACATTTTCAACAAAATCCTAGCCAAAACACTCCAACAACATATTAAAAATATAATACATTATGACCAAGTGGGATTCATACCAGTTATTCCAGGATGGTTCAATATTAGTAAAATAATCAATATAATAAATCATATAAATAGAGGAAAAGAACCACATGATCATATTAATTGATGAAGAAATATAATTTGATAAAATCCAACACTTATTCCTGATTTAAAAAAAAAAACACTCTCAGCAAAATAGGAATAGAAGGGAAATTCCTCAACATAATTAAGGTCATATACATAAAACCAACAG
>NW_006922425.1:664167-665811 GCF_000298275.1 Orycteropus afer afer
TATCCCTATTTGCAGATGATGTGATGGCATATATAGAAAATCCCAGAGATCCAGCAAGAAAACTACTGGAACTAATGGGAAGATTCAGCATAGAGGCAGGATACAAGAGCAACATAAAAAATCAGTTGGATTCCTCTACATCAACCAAGAGATCTCTGAAAAGAAAATAAGGAAAACAATACCATTTATAATAGCTACCAAAACCATAAAATCCTTAGTAATGAATTTGACCAGAGATATAAACAAAACATTGCTATACAAAGCTATACAAGATTTATATAAATGGAAGACCATATCATGCTCATGAATAGGAAGAATGAACATTGTAGAAATGTCAACACTACCCAAAGTGATCTATAGAGTCAATGCAATCCTGGTCTAGATTCCATAAGCATTCCTTAAGGTCATGGGAAAACTAACCATTTATTTTATATGGAAAGGAGAGCTCGGATAAGCAAAGCACTACTGAAGAAGAAAAACAAAGTAGGAGGTCTCACACTCCCTGATTTAAAAATCTACTATATAGCCACAGTAGCCAAAAAAGCCTGGTATAATGACAGACTCGTAGACTAGTGGAACATAATTGAGAACCCAGAAATAAATCCATCCACCTATGGACACCTAATCTTTGGCAAAGGGCTGAAACACGTTAAATGGGGAAGAGACAGTCTCTTCAAAATATGTATATTCTTCAAATATACATTTGCAGAAAAATGAAGCAAGATTCATACCTCACACCATAAACACACACACAAAAAAAGAAAAAAAAACTCAAAATGATTCAAACACTTAAATGTAAAACTTAAAAGTATAAAGTTCATCAAAGTTAAAATAGTGGCAAACATAGAAGCCCTAATATATGGCACAAATAGACTTAAATATAACTAAATATGTACAAACAAAAGAAGATAAACTAAAATGTAAATTTTAAAAAATCTACATTTTCCTTCTAAAAATTAAATTCTTATGCACATCAAAAGACTTCTCCCATAGAGTAAAAAGAGAATTTACATATTGGGGAAAAAAATTTGGCAACAACATATCCAACAAGGGACTTATCTCTAAAATTTATAGAAAAATGCAACACCTCAGCATCAAAAAGACAAACAATCCAATTAAAGAATGGGCAAAAGATATGAACAGACACTTCACCAAAGAAGATATTCAGGTGGTCAACAAACACATGAAGAAATGTTCACAATCATTATCCACTGGTGAGATGCAAATCAAACAACAATGATATACCATCTCACCTCAGCAGTAATCACAAAATGTAACACGATAGAAAACAACAAATGCTGGTGAGTATGTGCAACGATTGGCACTCTCACACTCTGCTGATGGAACTGTAGAAAGGTCCAACCACTGTGGGAAATGTATGGCCTATCCTTAAAATGTAGGAAAAAGAAATACCATTTGATCCAGCAATCTCACTAGTAGGTATATATCATAATAAAGTGAAAACTGGGGCATGGATAGCTCTATGCACACCCATGTTCATCACAGACCTATTCACAATACCAAAGAGATGGAAACAACCTAAGTGCCCATGAATGGATGAATGGATAACCAAACATACATGCAATTGAATACTATGTAAGACCAAAGAATAATGAAGAACCTGTGAAACACCTCATAATGTGG
>NW_006922425.1:665965-666718 GCF_000298275.1 Orycteropus afer afer
AGACAAATATTTATCTGAATGAAGGGAAAGGCAATATACTAAGTGAGTGATCAGCACGATAATACTAAGGAAAAGGAAGATACAGAGAGGTGCACAAGAGGTACAGACAACAAAGATAAATACTTTTGCCTACACAATACTGCGCTATTAGTAAGAATAAACATTAATATATGGGTGGATACACAGGTAGACAGGCTGAATTATCAGGTGTGGGTAGGCAAAAGGGAATATATAATTTTGGCAGATGATAAATGATATTTCTATATATATGCATATAAATGTACTACAAGTATGTCATGAGCTCTGGTAGCATAGTGCCTAAAGCACTTGACTGCTATCATTAGCAGTTCAAACCACCAGCCACTCCTGGGAAGGATGTTTGGGCAATCTACTTCCGTAGTGATACTGCCTCGGAAACCCAAGGAGGGGTCGCTATGACTCGGGTCTGACTCGACGGCACATAACATCAACACAACAACACAAGTATGTCTGCACATATAATAGGGCTAACGGGCAAAGTAATGGTAACTTCTCAGCCACAGCCAAACACCATGAGGCATTGAGTTGTTGTGCCTGAGGGCTCAGGACCATGGTCCTGAGAGTACATAAAACTCAATAGGCATAACATAGAAAACAAAACATTGTTTTACATCCTAATTTTGTGATTGACACCTAGGGTCTTAAAAGCTTGCAAGCAGCCATCAAAGATACAACTATTAGCCTCTTCCTGTTTTGAGCAAAGTAGAATGAAGC
>NW_006922425.1:666937-668155 GCF_000298275.1 Orycteropus afer afer
AAAATCATAAAAATAAGTAAAAATAAACGGGCTTACTGGTCTGATAGAGACTGATGAGGCCCCCAAGACCATGGGCCATACATATCCTTCAGGCTTGGAACTGAACTCACTTCCATAGCTTAACATCCAGCCAAACACTAAATAGGCCTGTGAGGTGAACAGTTACACCAGGTAGCTACATTCCTCACAACAATCAACCACAGGAGATCGGAAGGGCAGCATTTTCCCAGGGAGATAGCTCAGAGGGCAAGAACGCATAGGAAAAAGGACACAGGGGTCAGTGGGAAGAGACTAGTTATATTGTGAGGGTTGGTATCAATGCTATGAAACAAAATGTGTATGAACTCTTGATTGGAAAATGAATGTGCCCTGCAAACTTTCTCCTAAATCACAATTACAAAATAATAACTAAGTCACTTGCTGCTCAAAACTATCACTGTCACTACACACGTATTTTCCCTCAATATACCTGAATTGTTTGCTCTATTCTAATAATAAATAAATTATTTAAAATGTACTGTAAATGCATGTAGTAAAATACTTGAATTGATACTTGAATTGTTTTGAATTGATTTGTGTGCTCACAAGAATGCTTCTGATTGCTAGGGCTTCCTGAATCTGGAGCCCAAATTCACACTGAATTTTTCTAATACTTCTAGTTTTGATTGAGGGAAGGCAACCATCAAGTTTGAAGCAGACTTCCTCCTTTGAAAAAGTATCTGCAGTCAAAATTAACATGTTGTTGTTGCTGTTATTTGCCATCGAGTCAGCCCCGACTCATAGCGACCCCTCCTTGGGTTTCCAAGGCAGTATCACTACGGAAGTAGGAATGCCCAACATATACACCCAGAAATCTAAAAAGGAAATTGGGTGATCTAGTGATTCTGTTAACCAAAGAATTGCTGAGATTTGACCCAGTGGGAAAAATTGATTGTCCAGCTTAAGTCAAACAAGGCATTGACAAATGTCAAAAGCATGATACAGACTTACATTTTTCACTGTCACACCAATAAAATTATCATCCTTCTGTCTCCATTAGAACAATTGCAAGAAATCTTGTTGTGGGCTTGAACAAAACAGCCATGGTGAATTTACACAACTCTTGAAACTTCCACACTGTGTACTAAGAGTGAATATATGACAGTGATTGAATAGACACATGTAGACAGGGTTTTTTTTTTTTTCCGTCATCAATCATTGTTGTTGTTGTTATGTGCC
>NW_006922425.1:668571-670262 GCF_000298275.1 Orycteropus afer afer
GTTGTTGTTAGGTGCCCTCGAGTCAGCTCTGACTCACAGCAACCCTATGTACAACAGAATGAAAGACTGCCCAGTCCTGTGCCAGCCTCATAATTCTTGCTATACCTGAGCCTATCATTGTAGTCACTGTGTCAGTCTATCTTGTTGAGGGCCTTCCCCTTTTTTGTTGACCCTCAACTTTACCAAGCATGGTATACTTCTCCAGGTAGTGGTCCCTTCTGACAACATGACCAAAGTAGGTGAGATGAAGTCCACCCATTCTCACGTCCAAGGAACATTCTAGCTGTACTTTTTCCAGGACAGATTTGTTAGTTCTTTTGGCAGTCCACTGTACTTTCAGGATTCTTCACCAACACTACAACTCAAAAGCATCAACTCTTCCTCGGTTTTCCTTATTCATTGTCCAGCTCCCAAATGCATATAAGGTGACTGAAAATACTATGGCTTGTGTCAGGTGCATCTTAGTCCTTGAGGAGATATCTTTGCTCTTCAGCACTTGAAAGAGGCCTTTTTTTAAATTATTTTTTTGTTTATTATATCACAGATTTTTTTTGTCTGTTCTATTTATAACTCTCCATTGTTTCCCTAAATTTGTTATCAATGTTTAAACTAAATTCTCTTTTTAATTTTTTTATTGTGATTTGGATGAAAGTTTACAGAGCAAATTCATTTTCCATACAGCATTTCATACACATTCGTATCATGACATTGACTGCAATTTCCCACAATGTAACAGCTCTCTTCCCATTTCCTCCTCATAGTTACCTCTTCCCTATGTCCTTCCCTCCCATGCATTCCTGCCTCCAGAGTTGTCTCCCTGTGCATAAACTGACCTTCTATTCTCCCATGATTGATCTCTCCAAGGACTGTATCTACCTAATATAAATGCTCAGTTTATATGCCTGTCTTTTGTTTGGCTGGAAGCCGCAGGAGTGGGTTCAATTCCAGACCTACAGGGCAGCTAGGGGCCATAGTCTCATGGGTTTCACCATGGTCTTTCAGACCAGCAAACCTGGTCCCCCCCCCTTTTTCTTTTTTATGATTTTGAATTTTGTTCCACATTGTTCTCCCACTCTATCCAGGATCTCCTACATAGATCCCCCTCCGAGTGGTTGACAGTGGCAGCCAGGCACAATTTAGTCCTCAAAGAGGTCTTTTGCAGCAGAATTTCACAATGCAGCATGTCATCTGATGTCTTGACTGCTGCTTCCATTGGTATTGATTGTGGAACCAAGTAGTATGAATTCTTTGACAGCTTCAATCTTTTCTCCATTTATTGTGATGCTGCTTATTTGTCCAGTTGTGAGGATTTTTGTTTTCTTTATGTTGAGATGTAATCTACATTGCAGACTGTAGTCTTTAATATTCATGTGTAAATGCTTCAAGTCACCCTCACTTTCAGCAAGCAAAGGTATGTCGTCTGTATATCACAGGTTGTTAATGAGTCTTCCTCCAATCCTGATGTCACGTTCTTTATATAGTCTACACCTTCTCAGATTATTTGCTCAGCATAGAGATTAAATAAGTATGGTGAAAGGATACAACCCTGACACACTCCCTTCCTGATTTTAAACCATGCAGTATTCCCTTGTTCTGTTTGAACAACAGCCTCCTGGTCTATGTACAGGTTCCTCATGAGCACAATTAAGTGTTCTGGAACTCCCATTCTTCTCAATGTTATCCATAATTTG
>NW_006922425.1:670782-672963 GCF_000298275.1 Orycteropus afer afer
AGAACATTTTTCATCAAGTACAACAACCTGCCTGTTATGTTGGGCAAAACCCATTTGCAAACAATATGGTGCATTTCAACTGGATGAAGCAGACTCATTTCAACACTGTTACCATTGGTTTTATTCTCTAAGTCCATGACAAATTTAGCATGCATTAGCAACACCTGACTTGAGAGTTGGATAGCTTGTTAATGTATATATTACAGTACATACATATACCTCTTGTTTCCAGAAGTTCTTAATTATTTGGTATAGATTAGGAATCAAGAATTTGCATTTTATGAACTCTGTTGAAGATTCCCATGCAGTAAATTCCTCACACAACACTCTAGGGAACTCTGCCCTTCATAGCCTCATCTACCCTGAAAGATGGTGCCCAGCTACCACTACTGACCATTCTGATCAGAATCATGATAGATGGACTCGGATAGACTGGGAGGAAAATGTGGAACATAATAAATTCTTGAAAAGTCCAGACTTAGTGGATCAAATGAGTCTAGAGAACTCCCTGAGACTATGTCCTTCTTTCAACCTTGAACTGGAACTATCCCCTGAGGTCACCTTTTACCAAAATAACAGATTGGAATGCAAAATAAAGGATATTACCTGTGAGTATGGGACTCCATTACAAAACCATTTATATGAGACCAGAAGGTCAACAATTATAGTAAAGCAAAGATGAGAAGATGAAGGGGGCAGGGAGACTAGAGTACTAGAAATGGAATAACTAGGACACAATTAATAAGAATGTTGACACATTGTGAAAAATGTAACTAAACTCACTGAACAATTTGTGTAGAAATTGTCAAATGAGAATCATATTTATGGTGCAAACTTTTAATGAAAACACAATAAATATAATTTTAAAAAAGAAAAAGGAACTCATCCTTAAGTAGGGGAGATTTTGGCCCTGGTTTGCACAGAAACACCTGGCTTTTCTTGTTGTCATATGTAATTATTAATACATCTTTTTTTTTTCCAAAATAAAAATTGCCTCACTTGAAGATGAATTATATGATCCATTAGTCTTAGGACACATCTTTAGCTTATCCATGAGTTTAAAGATTGTAGAGTTTAAATCAGCTCAGAAACCAGGGGAAATAGTTGGTTCTTTGGCAGCTATGGGGTTATACAATATCTAAGTCTTGCAGAAAACCAAGAGTAAACTTGACCTGCTGTGATTGAGTTGACTCTGATTCACAGTGAGCCTATGTGTTACAGAGTAGAACTGCTCCATAGGGTTTTCTTGGGCCAGGACTTTCTTCTGTGGATCCACTGTATGGGTTCAAACCACCAATCATTGGGTAGGCAGTCAATGGCAAACCCAGGGAAATCTTCCAGAAGCAGTCACAAAATTTCCACATTCCTTGGAGCCCTTTGTGACAAAGAGACTTCTGTAAACCACTTAAAGTCACTGCAAGCTGTCTCATTTGGATCTACCCGCACTCCTAGAATTTGATCTGATCTGAGCTATGTGAAAATGAGCAGAAACATTTGACTGATAGCATTTCATTCCTGTTTTCTCACCTGTCTTCAATATTGTTAGGATTTTCCCTTAAATGAGAATAAGTTTTGCACATAGGATCCAGGACATAAATTCATATGAATTCACTATCCCAGCAATCTCCAGCCTGATGCAAGAAATCCTTGAGTGCTTTAGAATGACTGCAATGAGGGTATGAGTCCATATTTGTTCCTATTGTTATAAGGTACCATCGAGTCAATTTTGACTATTAGCAACCTTATGTGACAGAGTAGAACTGGCTCATAGGGTTTTCTGGGCTGTTATCTTTACCTGAGCAGATTGCCAGGTCTTTCTCTCATGGAGACACTAGATGAGTTCAAATCACCAGCTGAGCCCTTAACCATTGTGCCACAAAGGCTCCCTCATATTTGGTTCTATCATTGTCATTATATTGATAAATTCCATGTCTACACAAATAAACATAATATTATTTTTTCAAATGTCCACAGATGATTTTGGGATTAGCAAAATAACTATATCTGATATCCCCACTTCACCACTTCACCAAAGCAAGATAAAAATAAGAACACATAAACATTTAATTCTCATTTAACGGCTCAAGATTCCACCTTGAAAAAATTGTTGTTGTTGTTGTTAAGTGCCGTCGAGTCGTTTCCGACTCATAGCGACCCCATGCACAGCAGAACGAAACACTG
>NW_006922425.1:674193-679122 GCF_000298275.1 Orycteropus afer afer
ATCATATGCCACTTCCTGAAATGGATGAAGATCGATCAGTTCTTTTTGGTACAGTGACTCTGTGTATTCCTGCCATCTTCTCTTGATGTTTCCTTGAAAAAATTACATTTTTCAATTTTCAATATTCCCTTATTGACAAAATAAGTCTTTCTTTTCCCCCTAATCACCATGATAAACCTAAAGAGATTTCAGGGAGATTTGATTTATGTCAAATTCTTCATCTTGGAGGCTCTCATCTATCACTATAATAGACACTCTGTTGTGGTAGGACTCTGCCTTCACTACTGGAAGTTGTTTGCACGAAGGAGAACTAACTGATATTATTAGGAACACCTGGGAGATCCAAAGGGCCTTTTGCCTTAAGGCTATTTTCCTTGTCATCACCAAGGTTCCAGCATAGCTCAGACAGTGCTCAGGCATGTGATATGCCACAGTAAACTGGCCGAAGGATCCAAGGTTTCAGTTTTTTAAAAGTATTCACACAGCCCTTTGGCCAGGGTGCAATCCTGTCCCCCAGCAGAACTAGAATGGGACACACTCTACCATTTCATGAAATGATAATTCCCATTACCCTGTACTACCACCCAAATCTGTGTGAGTGTCTTTCAAAAAAAAAAAAAAAAATGAACCTGTTGTCTTCAGGTTGATTTCAACTCATATGTTACACAGTAGAGCTTCCCCACAGAGTTTTTCTTGGCTGTAATTAAAAAAAAATAATTGTTGTGAGTTGGGTGAAAGTTTACAGAGCCAATTCATTTTCCATACAGCAGTTCACATACACTTTGTCTCATGACATTTACTGCAATTCCCCACAATGCAACAGCTCTCTTCCTACTTCCTCCCCATAGTTACCTCTTGCTTGTTTTTTTTTCCCTCCCATGCACTCCTGCCACCCAAGCTGTGTCCCTGTGCATACACAGCCCTTCTATTCCCCCATGGTTGATCTCTCCAGAGAGTGTACCTATCTAATGTAAATATTCAGCTCATATGCCTGTCTTTTGTTTGGTTAGAAGCCATAGGAGTGGGTTCAATTCCAGACCTAAAGGGTAGCTAGGGACATAATCTCAGGGGATTCCAGTAGGCTATATCAGACCAGTAAACCTGGTCCCCACCCGCCCCCTTTTATTTTTGTTAATGATTTTGAGTTTTGTTCCCATTGTTCTCCCACTCTATCCAGGATCTCCTACATAGATACCCCTCTGAGTGGTTGAAAGTGGTAGCCAGGTACCATGTAGTTCTTCTGGTCTCATAGTCATATATCTTGGCTGTAATTTTTATGAAAGCATATCGTCAGGTCTTTCTCTTGTAGCACTGCTGGGTGAATTCAGACCACAAAATTTTAGGGTTAAAAGTGAAGCACAAACCGTTTGTGCCACCCAGGGACCTTAGGTGACTTTATGCCTGATAAAATCTTTATCCACTGATAGACATCCAAGCTCACTTCCTTATATCCTGGGTGCACAGTTATATTACACTTCCCAGTTTCCCTTAAATATAGGTATGACCATGTAACTGGTTTCTGACCACTGGAGTGTCAGAAGTGATAGATGCTACTTTTTCTCTGTGATCCTACACCATTTGTCATTCGCTCTTTTCTGGCTGTACACTGATACCCTGGATGAACGTGGAATTCATGTTTACAAATAAACCCACATGACTGAGGAAGCTGAATCACTAATTGTAGGAGACCATCTGATCAGGAATACCCACATTCCATATTAGGTGAATGAGGAATAGATTTTATTGTGTTACACTACTGAGAGTTTAGGATTTGTCTGATACATTATCTAATGCTATTTTAACTAACATACAGACCCTCACAGATTTCATGTAAGCATCTTGGATAGGGATAGTTCTGTTTACAATAATAAGTTGTTTTTTTTTTTTTAACTTTAAATCTTGTGGAAAAGAAGAATTTGGGATCTCAGATCTTTTCCTCAAAGAAATTTCCTAATCATCTTAACAGAATTTGTCATACCCTCTCCAGAATCCTATAAGTTCTTCTAATCAATAGTTTGTTTTGAGGGGGAAAAAATCCTACCAGTCATTCTAATATGAACAAATTTATTAAAAGTATTCACCAAAATCTTTATATATATAATTTTATGAGCAGGTGCTAAAACTTCAACCACTCTCAAGGTGAGTGTTCTGGTTACCTAGTAACTCTCTGACAGGAAATATATCACAAATGGGATGACCTTAATAAACAGGAGTTTATTTTTTTACAGTTTGGAGGCTTTAAGTCCAAGTTCAAAGTGCCAGACTCTATGGACTGGGTGAAAGCCCCTCAACGTTGGGGTCCAGCTCTGCCTCCTGCTCCCGGCCCACTGGAGCTAGAGGCGTTTCTTCACTCAGACAGCTGCTGGCTGCTGAGGCTGACAAACCCAAAGCTGACAAGTAAAAAGGCACAGTCCCGATGTTACCAAACCACACGACAGCCCATTAATTAAAGTCCATTGTAAGTCCCAAGGTTGGCAGAGCATGGCAGGCTGCTGAACAAGGACACAGCTACATGCAGGGTTCAAGTATACCACAAGCTAGAGACTACCCCCCAAGGCTTCTCCTTACATACAGGAAGCAGACCACATCCCAAAGGCAGCTACTCAGCTGCTTGTGGTATATCCCACCATGGAGTTGATTGCCAGTCTCATCATGGGGAATAACTACCACTAGCTGCCCAGCCACTCAACCAGGCCTAGCCAAGTTGACACACAAATTTAACTACCACAGATAAGATGACCTTTGAAAGGTTGGTGTATTAAGAAAATATTATTGTACTCAAAATGTGAGGATCCCAGAAATCCACTCACAGCTTTATCAGAACATGCTTTGTGCTAGTATAATCCTATTATTTTAAAACTTTAATTTTGTATACTCGTATTCTTAGTAGTACTTTTTTTTTTCCTCTCCTGCTTACTCAGTGGAGTCCCAGAAGGAGATCTAAGGAGCTGTATGGCTCCACTGACTACAGTTGGAAGTATAACAGTAGCAGTAGCTGATGCAGCTATTACTAAGTACCAGGCACTACTGCAAGCACCTAGCAAATCTTAACCTATTTCATCTTTTCACGAACCCCATGAGGAAAATAATTTTATCATCTCCATTTCATGGCTGAGAAAAGCAGAAAGTCATACAACTAGCAAGTGTCATGAATGAGATTCAAATCTGACCTTTGTGGCCCCAGCATTTGTGTTTTTGACCATTACAGGATACTACTTCACTTTGTAAAGCACCTACCTAAACATAAGCACATAAGGATTATACATGAGGAGAAAACGAGGCCATGGAGGCTTACACTTCCCAAAGTCACAGAGCAATATGGTAGCAGAGTTAGACCCAAAACCCAATTTGGGAACTGATAAGACAGTATTGTGTCATATGAATCAGCATGCAATTGAAATGTGGGTACTGGCAGTTTTGATTTTCTTTAGTCTTGTTCTTTGTTATTTTATTAAATGAAAGGCATTAATTTCCTGATAATACTGTCATTTCATGGTTATGTCACTCCAATCTCTGCCTCCATTGTCACATGGCCATCTTTCACATGTATATTTTCACTTGGCCTTTTATAAGGACTCTGGTCATTGGATTTAGAGTCTACTCTCTGGTGGTGTAGTACCTAAGACTGCTAACCAGAAGGCTGGCAGTTCAAACCCACCAGCCACTTCTTGGAAGGAAGCTTGGGCAATCTAGTTCCCTAGTGACACTGCCTCGGAAACCCAAGGAGGGGTCACTATGAGTCGGATCCAACTCCATGGCAGTGGTTGCATTGCTAAATTAGTGTGACTTCACTTTAACTTAACTAATTACATCTGCAATGATCCTATTTCCAAATAAGATCAAACTCTCAGGTCCAGGTGGACATAAATTTTTGGGGACCCTATCCAAGACATCGTACCATGCTTCACAAGTACCCTTTAAAGTCAGACTGGTCCTCCAAATTATACTTTTAAAATATGCATGCATCTCACTTCGTTTAATAATATGCATTTATGTCAAATCCTTTCTTGAAGGACAAAGGGTTTTAAAAAATCAAAGAGTAGTATCGAAATTGAACAATAAATAACAATGAAGGGATAAAGTAAGGACTTCAGAAAACGGCACTGATAGGTGCCAGAAAATGATTGCACATCTAAGGGAAAACTATTCTTCCACTTAGAGAAGTGAAATCTAAGTGAAATCTTCTAGTGCCTATGTTGTTGTTATGTGCTGTCGAGTCAGACCTGACTCATAGCGACCCCTCCTTGGGTTGCCAAGGCAGTATCACTACCGAAGTAGATTGCCCAACCTTTCTTCTGAGGAGTGGCTGGTGGGTTTGAACCGCCAGCCTTCTGGTTAGCAGTCATGTGCCTTAGGTGCTATGCTATGAGAGCTCCTTCTAGTGCCTATAGTGTGTTCCTAAATGGTAGCTGTGGAATATTTTAAGGAACTTTGGTGGTGCAAGTGGTTAAGCACTCAGCTACTAATCATAAAAGGGCGGTGGTTTGAACACACCCAGCAGCTCCCTCAGAGAAAGACCTGGTGGCTTGATTCCATAAGATTAAAGCAAAGTAAACCATATGAGACAGATACACTCTGTCACATGTGCTCAAAATTAGTTGAAATCAATTCAATGGCACCTAACAAAAACAACATTAGATACTTTAAAGACAATATGATGATAGTATGGCCCCCATATGTACATATATCGTAATTAATAGCTCTTCTGCTGGTCTTCCTAAAAAAGTAGAAGAAATACAAATATATGTAGTACATAGTGAATCTTGAATGTTTAATTACATACTTAAGATGAAAAACGTTGTTTTGCAAATGTGCTCATTGTTGTTAGTTGTTATGTGCTGTCGAGTTGGCCCCAACTCATAGCGACCCCTCCTTGGGTTTCCAAGGCAGTATCATTATGGAAGTAGATAGCCCAATCTTCTTTCTGAG
>NW_006922425.1:679962-681104 GCF_000298275.1 Orycteropus afer afer
GCATGCAAAGTAGCTGTGTATCCACCATTTGTCTATCAGTTTTTCACACTAGAGTGGCTAATGTGTTGCTATGCTGCTGGAAGCTATGCTAACCAGGATTTCAGATATCAGCACGGTCACCCTGGTGGACAGATTTCAGTGGAGCTTCCAGACTAATCCAGACCCGGGAGAAGGACCTGACAATATACTTACAAAAATTAGCCAATGGAAACCTTATTAATATCAGTGGAATATTGTCTGATATAGTGCTGGAAGATGAGCCATTCAGGTTAGAAAGCACTCAAAATCCAGCTGGAGTACAGCTGCCTCCTCAAACTAGAAGCTAACCTTAATGATGTCAATGGAGTAAAGCTTTCAGGACCTTCATTTGTTGATGTGGCATGACTCAAAATGAGAAGAAACAGCTGCAAACATCCACTAATATAATTGGAATATGGAACATACAAAGTATGAATATAGGAAAACTGGAAGTCATAAAAACTGAAATGCTACACATAAAGATCAATGTCCTAGGCATTAGTGAGCTGGAATGGACTGGTATTGGCCATTTTGGATCAGACAATCATATGGTCTACTATGCTGGGAATGACAAATTAAAGAGGAATGGTGTTGCATTCATTGTCAAAGAGAGCATTTCAAATCTATCCTGAAATACAATGCTGTTAGTGATAGGAGAATAACAATATGCCTACAAGGAAGACCAGTTAATATGACTTAGTCAAATACATGCACCAACCACTAATGGCAAAGATGAAGAAATCGAAGATTTTTACCAACTCCAGCACTCTGAAATTGATCACGTATGCAATTGATAATTACTTGTTATTGGACTGCAAAAGTTATTAATGAAGAAAAAGAATAAGAGGCTGGAAAATATGGCCTTATGATAGAAATGGCAATGGAGGCCACATGACAAAATTTTTCAATACCAACTACTTATTCATTGCAAATACTTTTTTTCAACAACATAAATGATGACTATACACATGGACCTCTCCAGATGGACCATACAAGAATTAAATTTACTACATCAGTGTAAACAGACTATACCATCAGTCAGAACAAGGCCAGAGGCCAAGTGAAAAACAGATCATCAATTGCTCACATGCAAGTTCAAGTTGAAGGTGAAGAAAATTAAATTA
>NW_006922425.1:681614-685156 GCF_000298275.1 Orycteropus afer afer
TTCCACATTGTTCTCCCTCTCTATCCAGGATCTCCTACATCCCTTCCAAGTGGATGACAGTGGTAGCCGGGCACCATCTAGTTCTTCTGGTCTCATACTTGTATAGGTTGCAGATCGGATGGTGTACCAGTCGTGGGGACTGATTGTTTCCATTAATTTTGGTTTCATAAGAGCTTTTTTGTTTATTTGTTTGTTTTACAAGAGTCAAAGAATGACCTCGAGTATATCCCATCTGAATTTAGAGACCAGTTAAAAAATAGGTCTGACACACTGAACACTAATGACTGACATCCATACAAGTCATGAAATGACACCAAGAACATCATGCATGAAGAAGCCAAAAGGTCATTAAACAGATAAGAAAGAAACAAAAGAGGAAAATGGATGTCAGAAGAGATTCTGAAATTTACTCTTGAGCATAGCATAGCTAAAGTGAATGGAAGAAACTGAGACATAAAAGAGCTGAACTAAGACACACTAGGAGAGACTAAGACAGACTAGGAAGGAGGAACTGATGAAAATTAGCCATTGAAAATCTTATGAATACTTTATGAATATTATCCTATCACTGACGGCATTGTACTTCAGGATAGATCTTGAAACGTTCTCTTTGACAATGAATGCAACATCATTCCTCTTCAATTTGTCATTCCTAGCATAGTAGACCATTTATGATTGTCTGATTCAAAGGGCAGCTCTAGAAGACAAAGTAAAGTACTGTAATGAAATGTGAAAACACTTGGAGTTAGAAAATCAAAAGGGAAAAACATACTCAGCATGTCACAAGCTAAAACAACTGAAGAAAAAATTCAAGCCTCAAGTTGCAATATTAAAGGATTCTGTGGGGGAGGGTAAAATAAGGAGCTCTGGTGTCATAATGGTTAAACCATTCAGCAGCTAACCAAAATGTTGGTGGTTGAAACCCACCAGCTAATTCATGGGACAAAGATGAGGCAGTCTGCTTCCATAAAGATTTACAGCCTTGGAAACCCTATGGGGCTGTTCCACTCTGTCCTATAGTGTCTCTTGTGAGTCAGAATTGACTAGATAGCAGTGGGTTTAGGGGTAAAATATTGAAGAACATAGGAAGGATCAAAAGAAGATAGAAGGAATACACTGAGTCATTGCAACAAAAAGAATTGGTCAATGTTCAACCATTTCAGGAGGTAGCATATCAAAAAATGATGGCATTGAAGGAAAAAGTCCTAGCTGCATTGAAGCTGTTGGTGAAAAACAAGGCTGCAAGAATTGACAGCATACTAATTGAGATGATTCAACAAATGAACATAATGCTGGAAGTGCTCATTCCTCTATGCCAAGAAATTTGGAAGACAGGTACTGGGCCAAACAGCTGGAAGAAATCCAACACAATGCAGAAATTATCAAATAGTATCATTAAAACCACACACAGGTAAAAATTTTCATGACAATAATTCAAAAATGTCTTTCAGCAGATACATACACATAGAAGTGCCAGAAATTCAAGCCAGATTCAGATGAGAATCAAATGGATCTTTGTTGAAAGCACAGAATACCAGAAAGATGTTTAGCTGTGTTTTATTGACTATGCAAAGGCATCCAACTGTATGGAACATTGCGAAAAATGGGAATTTCAGAACAATTAATTGTGCTCAAGTGGAACATGTACATAAACAAGAGGCAGTCATTCATAGAGAACAAGAAGATACTGCACGGTTTAAAATGAGGAAAGGTGGGTATCATGGTTGGATCCTTTCACCATACTTATTCAATATGTTTGCTGAGTAAGTAATCAGAGAAGCTGGACTATATGAAGAATAATGTGGCATTAGGATTGGAGGAAGACTGATTAACAACCTGCAAAATTCAGATAACACAACCTTGCTTACTGAAAGTGAGCAAGACTTGAAGCATGTACTGATGACGTTCAAAGACTACAGACTTCAGTACAGATTACACCTCGACATAAGAAAACAAAAATCTTCACAACTGAACCAAAAGGAACATAATGATAAACAGAGAAAAGATTGAAGTTGTCAAGGATTTTGTTTTACTTGGATCCACAATTAGTGCCCAAGGAAGCAGTAATCAAGAAATCAAACAAGGTACTGCATCAGGTAAACATGCTGCAAAGGACCTCTTCAAAGTGCACCTCATCCAATCTATGGTAATGTCAATCACTCCATATGCTTGCAAAAGTGGGACAATGAATAAGGAAGACCCACCCAAAACCAAAGCCACTGCCATCGAGTCAATTTAGAATCTTAATGATCCTATAAGTCTGAGTAGAATACCCCCATAGGGTTTGTAAAGTTTCTAATCCTTAGGGAAAAACAGATTGCCATATCTCTCTTCCAAAGAGCAGCTGGTGCATTTGAACTGCTGAACTTTCACTTAGCAGCCTGGAATTTTAACCACTGTGACACCAGGGATGCTGAATAAGGAAGACCAAAGAACTGACGCCTTTGAATTATGGTGTTGGTGAAGAACATACCATGGACTGCCAGAAGAAGGAATAAATCTGTCTTGGAAGATGTATAGCCAGAATGCTGCTTAGAAGCAAGGATGGCAAGACTTTATCTCACGTACTTTGGGCATGTTATCAGAAAGAACCAAACCCTGAAGAAGGAGATAATGCTTGCCAAAGTAGAGAGTCAGTGAAAAAGAGGAAGTCCCTCAACGAGATGGATTGACACAGTGGCTGTAACAATGAGTGCAAATATAGAAACAATTGTGAGGATAGCAGAGGACAAGGCATTGTTCCATTCTGTTGTACATAGGTTCACTATGATTCAAAAGTGACTCAATGGCACCTAACAACAACAATAGCTGTGTATAGACAAGGTTGAAGAACTTTCTCTTACCTCTTCTCTTTTTTTTTGGCATAAAAAGACAATAGTATTATTTGAGCTATAGACTGTCCAAGGGTGTGAAAATGGCTGGAACACTTGGAGAAGGGGAAACTTCTGTCAGGGTGGCAGCTGTAAGCATTCCATGTCAGTGGACAGTGAATTGTCTGAAGAGAAACATAGGTGGCATCTTCTGTCTCTTGGGACCAAAGACATAAATTTCACTGTAACAGGGAAAAAGAGAGAAAAGAAGTTGCCTCAAGATATGAGACCATGAGAGAATTGACAACCATGCTAATTTGTTCATTGTTTTTTAAAAATACAAACTTCCTAACTTGAATGATCTGGAACACAAACTCTTGTTTCAAAAAGTTATTAAATCATTTCCATTTGAATCATTAAATTGAACTATCTAATGTTGATAAAACTATTAAAGGTATTTAGGAATCTATTGAACTACTAGTAAGTGGTGGGCAAAAAAAGTCAAGAGGTTGAGGAAGTTCCAGTAAGATGGCAGAATAGGCAGAAAGACTGCACAGACCCTCTTCAACAAATAAAAGGGGAACCAATTAACACACATACAGAAGGTAATCCTGGTCCCCTGAGCCTTGAAGGGAAGGATATAGAAGTGGACTAAACTCCAACTAGCAGAAAAATTTGCATGTAAATACCAAAAGAGATATACAGAGCTATGGTCTGGCAGTGATCCTGATG
>NW_006922425.1:685973-686854 GCF_000298275.1 Orycteropus afer afer
TTTCTCATGGTTAACACCATTACCTGTTTTTCTTTTTGTGTTTTTCTGATTTGTTTCTTCATCATTCTTCTTCTTTACATTTTTCCTCTTATTATCCTCTCCCCAGATGTAGCAGTATTTTTGGTTACTGTTCCTGTGTGATTACACAGTGTATTATTTGTCAATTTGCTTTTACTTTTTTGATGGTTATTCAATTGTTATTTTGTCTAACTAAGTGGAAGACAGCAAGAGTTCCCATATAACACAACTACACCGACACCTCCAGCAGCTTCACTTACTGAGTGAGAGTCACCACTTCCTTCTCCACCAATTGGCCAACCATAAACAACCACCAAGAAGAGCCTGAGTTACCCTTGGCTGCTCTTCACAAACAGTTAATAGAGATCTAAATAAAACAATGCCATGATGTCTTGGAGGCAACAGACCATCACAGTCCACACAAAGAAGCAAAATAAAGTGGTTGAAACAAGGAACAGGAAACAGATCCAGAACACATCCCTCAGGAAGAAGCAGTATTGGAACTCTCTGATAAGGAATTCAAAAGAATGATATTTAGGTATCTTCAAAGGACTGAGAGACAGACCAAGGAAAACACAGACAAAACCTAGAAGAATTTTGGAACAAAACACAAGAACAAAATGACAAAATAAATGAAAAATTAGAAATGATTCTAAATTAACAGACAAAAATCCAGAGTAATACTAAATTGTCTGAAATAGGTAACAAATTGAAAGGGCAAAGAGAAGAAATGATGCAATGGAAGACGGAATTAATGAGATTGAAGACAAATACTGGAATATTTCTTTGGAAAGGGATCAATCAGAAAAAAAATATCTAAACAAAATTAAGAAAGCCTAAGAATCACTACGGAAGTAGGATTG
>NW_006922425.1:688731-689383 GCF_000298275.1 Orycteropus afer afer
ACTAAAACAACAGCAACAAAGGAAATGATAACAATTCATAAACATAATGATCTCAGCACAGAAAATAATATGGAGCAAAGAAACCAAAGACATCATGAAAAAACACATAACAAGATGACAGCAATCAATTCATACTTGTCAATAATTACAATGAAAGTTAATGGATTAAATGCACCATTCAAGAGACAGAGAGTTGCAGATTGAATAAGAAAACAAAACTTTATCAATATGCTGTCCACAAGAGACACGCCTTAGAGACAAAGACAAAAATAAACTAAAAATCAAAGGTTGGAAAATGATATTTCAAGCAAATGGCAACCGTGAAAGAGCAGGAGGGGCAATACTAATTTCTGATCAAATTTACTTTAAGACAAAAACCAACATACGAGACAAGGAAGGACATTATATAATGATTAAAGGATCGATTGAACAAGAATATATAACCATCATAAATATCTATGGACCCAATTAAAGAGCCCAAAGATATATAAATCAGACTTTAAAAGAGTTGAAAAGTCAAATAGATGACTCCACAGTCATGTTGTTGTTGTTATGTACCGTCGAGTCGGACCCGACACATAGTGACCCCTCCTTGGGTTTCTGAGGCAGTATCACTACAGAAGTAGATTGCCCCATCTTCCTTCCGAGGAGT
>NW_006922425.1:691551-692799 GCF_000298275.1 Orycteropus afer afer
TTTATATGGAAAAGAAAGGGACCTCGGATAAGCAAACCACTACTGAAGAAGAACAAAGTAGGAGGTCTCACACTGCTGGATCTCAAAACTTATTATACAGCCAAAGTAGGCAAAACTGCCTGGTGTTGGCATAATGACAGACACATAGACCAATGGAATAGAATTGAGAACCCAAAAATAAATCCATCAACCTATGGTCATCTGATCTTGACAAAGGGCCGAAATCTATTAAATGGGAAAGAGCATGTTTGTTTAATAAATGGTGCTGGAAAAACTGGAGATCCATTTGCAGAAAAATGAAAAAGATCCATACCTCACATCATACACAGAAACTACCTCCAGATGGATCAAAGACTTAAATGTGAAACCTAAAACTATAAAGTTCCTCAAGGAAAAACTAGGGGCAAATTTAGGGACTCTAATATATGGAATAAATAAACTATCAAGCATAGCCCACGGTGGCTTTGAAAAGAGGAAGACATAGAGAGGTATATGGGAGGTACAGACAACAAAGATGAACCCTTTTATCCATACAGTACTGCACTGTCAGTCAAGGCAAACATGGGTATATGGATGGATAGATGGGTGGACAGGTTGAACTATTAGGTATGTCTATGAAATGGGGAGTATACCCAAGACCATGTATTGGGTTGGCAAACAATGGTCCTATAAGTGTATTTGTATGATCTGAATTCCCAGGTGTACAGTAGAGCTGATAAGGGACAAGGTTGTAGTCACTTTTGGTCACAGCCAGCTACCTAGAGGGACTGAGGAGTTGAACCTGTGGGCTTAGGACCATAGTCACAAGGGATATCAAGCTCAACTGGCATAACATACTACACAAAACATTGTTCCACCTCCTATTTTTGGCAAGTAGTGACTGAGATCTTATAAGCTTGCAATCAGCCCTCCAGATGCAATGATGGGTCTCTTCTCATCCAGAGCAAAGAAGAATGAAGAAAACCAAAGATTCAAGGAAACAATTAGTGCTAGTGACTGGTACACCATGTGATCCACAGCCTATACAACTGCGAGAACAGAAGAACTAGATGGTGCCTGGCTACCACTGTCAACCACTCAGAGAGGAATCTATGTAGGAGATCCTGGAGATCCATATTTGTACCCATTCCAAAGAAAGGTGATCCCACAGATTGTGGAAATTATAGAACAATATCATTAATATCACATGCAAGTAAGATCTTACTGAAGATAATTAAAAAACGTTTGCAGCAGTATATTGACAGAGAA
>NW_006922425.1:701004-706400 GCF_000298275.1 Orycteropus afer afer
CCTCTACCTTGACCCCAATCATGTTATCCAGTTTCAATACACATGTCAATGACTCATTGCACACTTTAGCCATCAAAAATCTTATTAGCAGTATCCCTGTTTTATTTTTATTTTTCTTCCTTCCAAAATATCCCCCAGCAGATGTGAAGATTTACCGTAAATATTTGCCTATTGCCGGGTTGAACTTTTCAATTTATCCACACATTTATTCTAAACTTCTTTGTCACAATTCAAGCATATTCTTAATATAAGCTAATCTATCTTTTCAACTTTACCTTCCACTAGTTCATTAATTAATCCCTATTCTCTGAAGATATAGAAGATATATTGCCAAATTTACTTCACATTTCCTTTCATTATTCTGTATCTTTCTTGTTCTACAATTCCAGCTGTTATACTCCCTTCCTTTTCTATGTATTCAAATCATATGTATGTGTTAAAGGTTACATCCTTCCCTGATCTTCGAATAGAATTAATTGCTTCTTTGATAAACTCCAATAGTATTTGCATATCATTCATTTGATACCTCACATCTCATTGAACTGTAGTTATTTCTGAAATAATAAAATAATAGAATATTCTAGACAGAAAATAGTTAGGAAAGGTTATTAAAAATAATGCTCAGAACTTGTTGCAAATCTACTTCATCAGAATTTTCAGAGGAGGGGCCTGGTATCTATATTTTTAACAAGGCCATAGGTAAGTCCATAACCAGTCAAATCTAGGACTCACTGATTCAGTCTAAGCCTCTCATAACATGTACAAAATACATGTACATGTAAGCAAACTTTAATCCCCTGTCTGAAGATAATAAACACCACCATGCTCAGAAATCTAAGTGTAGTTTGAGGTAGAGTCAAAACAGACATAATGTACTCTTTCTACAACATAGCGCTCCCATCCATGTTAATAATAAAACTTACAGAAAGGAACTGGGTCTTTGTTTTTTTTTTTTTTCCTGTGGTGCTTTGCATAATAAATTACACATGACCACATGATTAAAAAAAAAATTGCCCTTAAGTGGACTCATAGCAACCCCTCCTTGGGTTCCTGAGGTGGTATCTCTATGGAAGTAGATTTCCCCGTCTTCCTTCTGAGGAGTGGCTGGTGGGTTTGAACAGCCAGCCTTGTGGTTAGCAGTCAAATGCCTTACGCCACCAGAGCTCCTGACCACATGATAAGTTTGGTGAATTAATTTTAAGAATTAATTCTGAATGAGACCATGGAATCTGTGTCAATAGCTTCCAAATAGGTTGGGTTTTCCTCAAGGCCTTGGGTAATTTAAGTTGGTCATAGTTAACTGCTTTATGTGCTGTCTTTCTCAGGCTGACAATAAGGCAGGTGAGTATATGGCCCTTACCTACCCTACTACTTTAAAGGAGGCCACCCACAGGACATTCCTGTAGGAAACTTAACTAACAACTGCCAACATACTGTTACCTTAACCCTCCCTACCTCTTCAGAAATTCCATGGACTATCACTAACAACACTGTCTGGTCAAAAAGAAAACATTATCAAAAACCAGGGAGAAAGGACCACTTTCTCCTTGCCGCTCTAACTCAAACCACGCTCTTAAGACCCCATTTTACTGGAACCAAAACCACTAATCTGAGTGTCGGTTTCTCTTCTGTAAATTTATCCTCCCTCAAGCAACCTTTACACCTCATCAATACCCTGCCCTGGACTTCCACATCCCTTTTGCTCAAATTCCATACAAAGACACCCACTCACACATCCTATGTGGGTAATCCATATGCTGCTCTCACATTTGAATGTCAAAGGCATCCTGCAAGCCTCCACCTCTCACTCCTCTACCAATACACCCCCATTGCCAAAACAAAATAGGCACACCTCTATGGCTCTTACCATCCTGAAGCAGCTACAGAAGTCAGACCTTCAACTATCAAC
The DNA here is from genome assembly GCF_000298275.1 of Orycteropus afer afer. Classification (NCBI taxonomy): domain Eukaryota; kingdom Metazoa; phylum Chordata; class Mammalia; order Tubulidentata; family Orycteropodidae; genus Orycteropus; species Orycteropus afer. The sequence continues at coordinate 702,914 of NW_006922425.1, forward strand.
AACCTAAACTTCTCTAATAAAAAAAGAGTGGTGAATGATAGATATAAGGCTTGACTTAGAATGCTGTAATCCTAATACCTTTTCTCTCCAAAAATGAAATTGAATTAACAGGACAGTGATCACAACCCAGTTCTAAGAACTGGGTAGACAAGACACAACCACAAAGAACGACTGAAGCTTACAGTTCCAAGAACACAGCTGAATATCTGGTGTCTTGACTACTGCTACCAAGACAGCCGTGGTCTGCTCTCCCACAATAGAACTGCTGATAAACTTCCTGCCACCCTACTTAAACTTCCCAACTTCCCCAACTTGGGGCTGATGCATTGCTGAGCTCAGCCTGGGCTGACGCCATTCTGGTCTCAGCCGGTCTGCATGCAGATGCTTTAATAAACTTTCTTTCAAAACTCTACCGGCCTGATTTCTCTCTCCCAGCACCAAACCTGACAGAAGCAGATTGCCTCATCTTTCTCCCATAGAGTGGCTGGTGAGTTTGAACTGCAAATTTGGTTAGCAGCCCAAGGCTTTAACCACTAAGTCACCAGAATTCCTTCCACTACCCAACAATACTCTAAATTCTCTTGCCTGGTTAATTGCCCAAAACCAAACCCACTGCCACTGAGTTAGTTCGTTAGTTCCCACTCCCAGTGACCCCTGTTCAGTTTCCAAGGCTGTAAATCTTTAGGGAAGTAGATTGTCTCATCTTCCTCTGGCTGAGAGGTGGGTTTGAACGCCAGCCTCTTGGTTAGTAGCCAAATACCTTACCTACTCCTCCACAAGAGCTCCTTTTGTTCATTGCCGTGGCGTCCTAATTGGCCTCCTTTTGACCAAGCTTTCTTATTTCTCTTTCACTCATTTAATCACTTATTTATCTACTCATTCAAGAAAACATTTTCTGAGCATTTGCTTTGTGCTAGTTTCCTAGGCAATGGAAGTAAAGAAATCAGACATGCTGCCTAGTTGGAGTAGGAGGGAACTCACGCAACAACTGAATACAAAAGAAAGTTGTGCAAATAATGTAATAAAGACACTTTTAGCATAGTGTGGGGATACAAAGAAGGAAATGAGCCAGTTTAGGATAATACAGTCAATTAAAGCCTCATAAATAATGTGGTGCTTTGTCTGCCTTTGAAAGACTGTAGTGGTGATAATTAAAAAAAAAAGTGCATGTCATGCACTAGATAGTGTTTTAAGCTTTTTACAAATATCATTTAATCATACAGCAAGCCAATGAGATAGACACTATTATTCTCATTTCTCATATGTTAAAAGTAAGGCACAAGGAGGTCAAAAAGCTTTCCAAAGGACACCATCCCAGTCAGTATGAGAGCCAGGAATTGAACCCTGGCAGAGTGTGAGCCATCAAAGTGTGTGTGTGTCTGTGTGTGTGCACGGGGATGGAATTGGAGTGATTGCCATCACAGAGGTCGTTATGAGCAGAGGTAGGAAGAGGAAATATGAGTTTGAGAAGTTGGCAGGGCATCTGTCAGGGACGATTTTACACTAGGCTAAGAAAGTTAGAATTTTACTTTGCATAGCCAGTAGGAATCTGTAGAAAGGTTTTAAACTGGAGGTAAACCTGATTAGATTGTAAAATCACATATCTAACTCATCTAACTGGAGGATGAATCATAGCATCAAGAGGCTGGTGACAAAGGCACAGAGAAGTCAGGAAGTGATTGTATTAGTGAGACATGGGATGAGATCAAATGGGAGATAATTGGTGCAGGGCTAGAGCTGTGGTAGAAGATGATGTGAAGTGAGAAATGCCTACAAGAAACCCCCTCACTCTGCCCTCCTGCCCTTGTTCCTTCCCTCCCTCCCTTGCCTCTTCTGTGTAATAGGTATTATTGCAGACCCTGGGGACAGAATTATGAATATGTCACAATATCTGACAAGAAACACCTAGTGGGGGATATGGAGAAGTAGATGCAATTTTGACACTTAGGAATACTAGTTGTTATGGGAATCCTCTGGAAACTTACCCCAGTTTAGGAGTCAGGAATGTTTTCTAGAGGAACTGATGTCTGAGCTTACTCCTGAAAGATAAACCTGTTATCCAAGGGCAAAATGTTGCAGGGAAGAGTGTTCCAGCTAGGAGGTGGGCACTACATCTTCAAAGGCCAGGAGCTGGAGGGCATGTGTTATTCAAACACTGAAAGTCACTCATGTTGCTCAGGTGTAAGATGTCAGGCACAGTGGGTGGTGAGAGATGAGGCTGAACCAGGATTAGGAGAGCAGTGTACCATTAAGGTCTTGTTAGCTTTGAAAAGGAACTTGGACTTTTCTTGAGGGAAGTACTTGGAAACTGACTTGAAAATGAATTCTGGGACATGTTGAATTGGAGTTACATGGATCATCTGAGCAAAGATGTTCAGTAACCACTTGCTTCAGAGACGTTATACACATTATCTGAATAAACAATTGAAATAAAAAAAAATCACATTCATTGATGTAACCAGTTTCACAACAAAGAATAATAGATTTTAAGAAAGAGATAAATGAAAGGAAATATTTATTCATTATAGAGATAGAAATTAATGAATGCACATTATATTTTTAATAAATATCTGAATTTGACCTTGGAAAAATTTCTTCTTAATGCCTTCCTACCACTTGTCAGAGGAGCTCTGGTAGCGCAGTGCCTAAGGCACTTGACTGCTAACCAGGAAGCTGGCAGTTCAAACCCACCAGCCACTCTTGGAAGGAAGGTTGGGCAATCTACTTCCTTAGTGATAACTGCCTCGGCAACCCAAGGAGGGGTCGCTATGAGTCCGGGTGACTCGATGGCACACAACAACAACAAACCACTATAAAATATTTTAATATTTTAATTTCAACTCGACGACTGGAAAATGTATGCTGTGAAGTTCTCTCACGTGCAGAGCCTATGGATGTAATTGGGTGATAGAGCACAGGCAAATGGTAAAATCCAGCCCCACTATAAACACAGGAGGGAGCTATGAGGTTTAAAACAATAAAGTGAGTAGAAAGAAAAGCATTGTGGATGTCAGGACATATGTTTTGGGAAAAAAAATGGAAAGTCTTCTCATTTACCATCCTATTATACAGAATTATTTCATTCGCAATTAAGTCTTTAGGTTTTCCTAGTGTTGTTCTAAAACATTAAAAAACAAACAAACAAATAGAACTACCTTCATGGCATCAGCATTTTTTTTTCTCTTGGCTGTGTCCCTGCACTTGCTTTGATCTGCCAAGCTTAATTTTATTTGATAGGATGAAAGCATACCATTTTCTGAGAGCTGAGTACTTTGAGGGCACTCATCCATTTGGTGAGGAATTTCTATCCCTTTGTAATACCTCTAGAGCAGGTCTGGTGGCACAATATTAAAGCGCTCAGATGCAAGCCAAAAGATCGGGGTTGGAACCCACCAACCCCCCTGAGGAAGAAAAATGTAGCAGTTCACTTCCATAAAGATTTACAGTTTTGGAACACCTGTGGGGCAGTTTCTACTATGTCTTTTTT
>NW_006922425.1:726317-727770 GCF_000298275.1 Orycteropus afer afer
TTATGCCATAAATTAGGGCCCCTGGATTTGACCCTATTTATCTTTGATGAATTTTATAGTTTTGGGTTTTACATTTAAGTCTTTGATCCAACTTGAGTTTGTTTTTGTGTATGGGGTGAGGTATGGGTCTTCTTTCATTTTTCTCCAAGTGGATATCTAATTTTGCCAGCACTGTTTGTTAAAGAGGCTGTCTCTTCCCCATTTAGTGGGTTTTGGACCTTTGTCAACAATCAGCTGTCCACAGATGGATGGGTGTATTTCTGGGCTTTTGATTCTGTTCCATTGGTCTATCTGTCTATCATTGTACCAATACCATGCTGTTTTGACTACTGTGGATGTATAGTAGGTTTTGAGAACCCGGAGTGTGAGATCTCCCACTTTGTTCTTCTTCTTCAGTAGTGCTCTGCTTATACGAGGTCTCTTTCCTTTCCATATGAAGTCAGTAATTGTTTTTTCCATATCCTTAAAAAATGTTGTTGGCATCTGGATTGGGATTCCACTAAACGTGCAGATTGCTTTGGGTAATATTGAGATTTTTCACAATATTTGTTCTTCCAATCCATGAACAAGGCAGGTTCTTCCATTTATGTAGATCCCTTGTAGTTTCTTGTAGTAGTGCCTTATAGTTTTCTCTGTATAGGTATTTTGTGTCTGTGGTAAGATTTATTCCTAGGTATTTTACCTTTTTAGTAGCTATTTTAAATGGTGTTGTTTCCCTTATTTATTTTTCGGAGGTTTCATTGTTGGTGTAGAAGAATCCAACTGATATTTGTATGTTGACCTTGTATCCTGCAACTTTGCTGAACCTCTCCATTAGTTCTAGTAGGATTTTTTTTTTTCTGAGTCTCTTGGGTTTTCTATGTATAGGATCTTGTCATCCAAAAATAGAGATAGCTTGACTTTCTCTTTGCCTATTTGCATGACTTTTATTTCTCTTTCTTGCCTTATTGCTCTGGCCAGGACTTCCAATACAGTGTTAAATAAGAGTGGTGATAGAGGGCATCCTTTTCTGGTTCCCATTCATAAGGGGAATGCCTTGAGTCTTTCTCCATTAACAATAATGTTGGCCGCTGGCTTTTCATTTATGCTCTTTATTATGTTGAGGAATTTCTGTTCTATCCCCATTTTGCTAAGAGTTTTGAACAGGAACAGGTGTTGGATTTTATCAATTGCCTTTTCTGCATTGATTGATATTAGTATATTTCTTTTGTTCTGTTTTGTTTTTGTGGCAGATTACATTGATTGTTTTTCTGATGTTGAACCATCCTTGCATACCTGGTATGAAACCCACTTGGTTAGGATTTATTATTTTTTTAATATGTTGTTGGATTCTGTTGGCTAGGATTTTGCTGAAGATTTTTGCATCTATATTCATGAGGGATATTATTGGTCTGTAAGTTTCCTTTTTAGTGGTGTCTTTCCCTGGTTTTGGTATCAGTGTTATGCTTGCTTC
>NW_006922425.1:731183-741497 GCF_000298275.1 Orycteropus afer afer
TGGGGTCTCTATGAGTCGGAAATGACTCGATGGCACTTAACAACAACAACAACAACATATGATCTATTCTGGGGAGTAATCCATGTGCACTGGGGAAGAATGTGAATTATGCTTTTGTTGTATGGAGTGCTCTGTGTACGTGTATAAGGTTGAGTTGATTCATTGTATTCTTGAGTTCTTCTGTATCTTTGTTGAGTTTTTTCTAGTTGATCTGTCCCTCCTTGAAAGTGGTGTGTTAAAATCTCCTAGTACTATTGTAGAGTTGTCTAATTTCCCTTTCAATTCAATTAATATTTGCTTCCCATATTTTGGAGCACTTCCATTGGGTGCATTGATATTTATTATCGTAATGTTTTTTTGTCAATTGACCCTTTCAGCATCATATAGTGTCCTCCTTCAGCCCTTATGCTTTTTTTCATCTTAAAGTCTATTTTATGAGAAATTAATATTGCCACTCCTGCTCTCACAGCTAACCAGAAGCCTGGCGGTTCAAACCCTCCAGCCACTCCTCAGAAGGAAGGTCAGGCAATCTATTTCCATAGTGATACCGCCTTGGAAACCCAACGAGGGGTCACTATGATTCAGCTCTGACTCCATGGCAGTGTTTTTTTTTTTTTTTTTTTTTTTTTTTTTTTTTTGTATACAGGGTTTTATGGGCTCATTTTGAGCATCTGTTTCTAATTTGGTTTTAGTGTGGATGTTACGTGCCCTGATTTTAATTTGTTGTTCTCTGTTGTGGGTTCTCCATTGGAGCATCTTCCTTAAGTATTTTTTTGTATCGTTTGTCTGGTTTTCACAATATCCCTTAATTTCTCTTTGTCTGAGAATGTCTTGATTTCACCCTCATATTTGATGGACAGTTTGGCTCTGTATAGGATCCTTGGTTGAAAATTCTTCTCTTTCAGGGTTTTATATATACCATCCCATTGCCTTCTTGCCTGCATGGTTTCTGCTGAATAATCAAAATTCCACCTAACTTCTTGTCCACTGTAAGTGACATTTCTTTTTGCTGGGCTGTTGTTAATATTCTTTCTTTGTATTTGGTTTTGGAGAGTTTATTATGATGTGTCTTGGTGATTTTCTCTTGGGATCTATCCTGTATGGGGTTCTATGAGCCTCTTGGACAAATATCTTTTCTTCCTTCATAATACGGGGGAAATTTTCTGTTAGCAAGTCTTCCACAATTTTCTGTTTCGTTTTTTTTTTTTTTTTTTCTCCTCTTCTTGTTCTGGTATTCCAATGTGGAGTATGTTGTTTCTTTTCATGTCATCCTATATAACTTTTAGGTTCTCTTTATTTCTCTTAAATCTTTTTCTTGATTTTTCTTAATACAGGCTGGTGGCAAGGGATTTATCTACTAGTTGGGAAATACATTCTTCACCCAGTTCTAGCCTAATCTTTTGTGCTTCCACTGTGTTGTGTCATTCTGTAATTCTAGTATTCATCTTCTGGATTTCTAACTGCTGTTTTTGTATAAGTTCTGAATTGTGTATTAATCTTGTTATTTTGTTCTTGAATGGTTTTCCTGAGTTCTTCCAGGTTACTGTCTGTGTTCTCTTTGAGGTTTCCTTAAGCCCTTGTAAAGTTCTATAAATGTATCTTCTAAATTCTTTCTTGGATAATTCTATTGCTTCCTCTTCCTCCAAGTTTATCGAGATTTTTGTTGGGATTTTATTTCTATCACATTATCCAGTTTTTTTCCCCCCTAAACACTTTGAAGTTGTTGTCTTTAACTACTTTTTTATGTATTGATTTGTTTTTTCTTGATTTTATCTTTAAACATATTTACAAATGTGGAGCTGTTGTATTTCTTTTTTTTTTGTTATCATTTCAGATGTGCTGTTTTACTCTGCAGTTTTCTTTGTGTTGATGGAATCACTGCTGGGAATGCAGGTCTCTGTTCGTTGTGAAGGTGGCTTAGAGTTGGAATGGGCAAGTGTTGTGGTGGCTTAATGTGGTTCCTCTATTGGGTGAGGCAAAGGAGAGAAGGAAAAAGGAGGAAGAAAAAAAAAAAGCTACAAGGTGCCAAGGTGCCAGTAATGCTTCCCCACCTTCCACATTTCTGTGGCTTGGCTCGGCTCTACTGATGACATTATATAGTCACTCACAGGCCCACAGTTCAAAATTGGCAAAGACCTCAGTGATTAGGAGGCTGCTGCTTTCCACCTGGGTCAGACGGCTGCAAAAGCCCCATACTCCAGACAGCTCTATTCTTAAAAGTTGTCCTGAAAGAGCTGGACCCCAACGCTGCACCATGATCTCATCCCAGGGCCCACCTCCCTTCAGTTTGTTTCCCTTTCTGCTCCCAACTCAGTGGTGACCTGAGCCAGAGGGGTCTCTTCTCTATTCTCAGAAATGCTGTCTACCCACTCAGCACAGTTGCCAAAGTTACCGACAGAAGCGACCACTGGGGGCAGTCCAAGTCTCCGGAGCCACTGATGGTTTCCCAGTGTTCTCGCTTCACTATTTAGAGAGTTCTCCATTGCTCTGTTCTACCAGCTTGTGCACCCCAGGCCCGTCCATTTATTTTTATTCTTCCCGGCTGTTCACCCTGCCCCTCTCCCCCTCTTTATCTCCTTCTCCACCAAATCTGTTCTTCTCTAACTTAATGAGCCGTTGACAGCCCCACAAGCCCTTCTTCAAACTGCTGCACCTAGGTTTTCAGTCATTAAGATGCTAGAGGGAACATACATGTGAGCTACAGTTATGACGCCATGTTCCAACTTCTGTGTCCCAATGATTTTGGTATGTTGGGTTTTCATTCTTGTTTGATTCAAGGAATTTTTAAATTTCATTTTTTATTTCTTATATTACACAATCATTTTCAAGGAGGGTATTATTCAATTTCCAAGTGTTTCCTATTTTTCCGTTCATCCTCCAAATTGTTGATTTCTAATTTTACAACATTGTGATCTGAGAAGATACTTTGCAGTATTTCAACGTTTTTAAATTTATTGAACCTTGCTTTGTGGCCTAACATATGGTCTATGCTGGAGAATGTTCCATGTACAATGTAAAAGAATGTATATTTTGCCATTGTTGGTTGAAGTGCTCTATAGATATCTATAAGGTCAAGTTGGTAGATGGTATTGATTAGTTCTTTTGTGTCTTTGTTGAATTTCTTTATAGTTCTATCTTTCATCGAAAGTTCTGTATTAAAGTCTCCTACTATGACTGTGGAGTCATCTATCTGTCTTTTCAGTTCTATTAGTGTCTGGTTTAATGTATTTTGGGGCTTTTTCATTGGGTGTATAGATATTTGTTATTGTTATGTCCTCTTGTTCAATTGATCCTTTAATCATTATATAATGTCCTTCCTTGTCTCCTATGGTTGTTTTTGTCTTCAAGTCAATTTGATCAGAAATTAATATTGCCATTCCTGCTCTTTTATGGTTGTCATTTTCTTGATATATCTTTTTCCAACCTTTGATTTTAGTCTACTTTTGTCTTTCTCTCTAAGGTGTGTCTCTTGTAGACAGCATATTGATGGGTTATGTTTTCTTATCCAGTTTTCAACTCTCCATCTATTGAGTGGTCATTTAATCCATTTGCATTCAGTATAATTATCAAGTATAAATTTGTTACTGTCATTTTGTCATGTGCTTTTTTTGTGGTGTTGCTGATATTTTTGTTCCAGATAATTTTCTGTGCTGAGCTCATTTTGTTTATAAATCATGTCACTTCATTGCTATTGTTTTAGTATTTGCTAAATATTTGTGCTTGTCCTCTTTTTTATTTTGATGTGAAGGTTTATCATTTTTCTTTGAGGTTACCCTGTGATTTATAATTTTCTTTCCATGTTTAGAATAATCCATTCAATCTTACAATTGTCTTGACTTCCTTACCATTTAGAAGTTCTGTAACTACCCATTTTTTTCCCTCTTTTTGTTTTTTAGTTGTCCTCATTTGTCAATTGATGTCTTTGGTTCCCTATTTACAATCTTGTAGGCTTAATGACTTTGGATACTTTCATAACTGGGCTGGTGTCTGGGCTACGTCATCATGTGTGATAATGGTCAGTTGTTGTTTGCTGTTGTTGGTTCTCTGTGCAAAGGACTCACTTTAGCATCTCTTGAAAGTTTGGCCTAGTTTTAACAAATTCCCTTAATTTCTGCTTATCTGGAAATGTCCTAATTTCATCATCATTTTTGAGTGACAATTTTGCTGGGTATTTAATTCTCGGTTGGAAATTTTTTTTCTTTCAGGGTTTTGTATATACCATCCCATTGTCTTCTCACTTGCATGGTTTCTGCCAAGAAACCCAAGCTTAGTCTTATTAGTTGCCCCTTGTAGGTAACTTCATTTTTCCTGTGCTGCTTTCAGGATTCTTGCTTTGTCTTTGGTTTTGGTGAGTTTGATGATGATATGTCTTGGTGATTTTCTTTTGGGGTCTATCTTGTTTCAGGTTTGTTGGATTCCTTGAATGGATATATTCTCATCTTTCATTATACCAGGGAAATTCCCTTGCAATGAATCTTTGACAATTTTCTCTGTGGTTTTATTTGTCTCTTCCTGTTCTGGAATTCTGATTACATATAGGTTATTCCTCTTGATGGCATCGCACTTGAACCTTAGGCTTTCTTCATTTTGTTTTGATCTTTTTTCTGATTGACCCCTTTCCAAAGAATTATTGAGGTATTTGTCATCAATCTCACTAATTTTGCTTTCCATTGATTCAATTCTATTCCTTTGTCCATTCAATGTCTTATCTATTCCTAAAAATTTAATATTAATCTTCTGGATTTCTATCTGTAGATGTTCAATCATTTCCAATTTTTCATTTATTTTGTCTTTTTGTTCTTGTTTTTTCTTCTGAAATAGTTCTAGGGTTTTGTCTGTGTTTTCCTTAATTTTGTCAGTGTTTTCCTTGATCTGTCTCTCAATCCTCTGAAGATACCTAAGTATAATTCTTTTGAATTCCTTATCAGAGAGTTCCAATGCTGCTTCTTCCTCAGGGATGTGTTCTAGGTCTGATCCTGCTCCTTTCTTTCTCCTGCTTTATCTTACTTCTTTCTGTGGAGTGTGATGGTCTATTGTCCCCAAGACATTGTGACATTTTTGCATTTATATTCAATAGGTGATCATATGTTGGAGCGATTTGCCCAAGTTTTTCATTTTCTTTGTTTTTTTTTTTTTTTTGGATGTTATCTAAGTAAGCAGGGTATTGTACTCCTCTATTCACTAGTTGGAAGCACTTATGCACTCACTACCGGCCTTCTTTCATTGTCAGCCTCCTGTATATCCCTACCAGCCTTGGCAAGTGGAGCCTATTTTTACTCACTAACACACTGCCATCAAGTTGGATATGACTCATAGTGACCCCTCCTTGGGTTTCTGAGGTGGTGTCACTACAGAAGTAGATTGCCCAACCTTCCTAGGTCCCTGTAATCCAAATGAGAATGCTGTCTGTAAATACCCAAAATGGCCACCTATTACAAACATTCAAAATGGCTGAACCTTTGGTCTCTTTAAGTATCCAAAATGGCTTCTGCTTATAAACATTCAAAATGGCTGTACCTTCCAGACAGCTGAAAGTCCACAGCTCATATTGTCTCCCTCTGTGCTGTTTCCCTTCCTAGTCATTGACCACCAGCTCAGTCATTCCTGCAGCCCTTGGTGACCAGGGCTTATCTTTAGGTCAATTCTCAGGTCCCAACAACACTTGGAAATATTCAGGCTGTTCATGTTGCCAGAGTAGCTGATAGTCCACAGCTCCATCCATCTCTGTACTCACTGCTTTCATTCACATTCTTCCACTAGTTGTTGCCTAATCCACTTCTGTACACTTCCTTTCAAAGCTCAGGGCTCCAGGATTATTTTCTGTATCTCTGTCAATTGGTTTCTCTTTTCTTTGTTGAAAAGGGTCTGTGTAGCTTGTCTCCCCATTCCACCATCTTACTAGAAGTCTCTGTTTCACATTTATATCATTCATATTTGTTTTATAATTTGGTTAGAATGTGAAATTTCTGGAAACATGACTAGAACACTCCCATGATTCATCATAATAAACAAATATTCAAGTACTCCTTGTGGCTTACATAACATTCTGTGAATCACTATCTATAGAGACTGTGATAGAGTCCCTTCTAGGGACTTGAGAATTCCAGTTGACTATCTGTCTTAAAATATGAAAGAAAATGTGCAATTAAAAAATAATCATGGAAAAATTAAGATAGCTTCATTAATATTTTCTCCTCCACTCATTCCCCATCAATCTCTCTGCCTCCTATTTCTGATTTCCCTTAAATGCTGAGATCTTTCTACTGCTTCCAGAGGAAATTAGACTCCAAGCTCCTCCAGTACTGACAATCTCTTATTCATCCTTTAGGAGAGTGATTGAGAAAACAAAAGCCCATGGAATTTGAGAATCATCAACATCATATAATAAGAAAGGCTACTAGTCTTAGTCCTTTAATTATAACTAATGTGCTACTCTCCTTCTCCAAGGGAGAGGTTGGTTCTAATAATAAGCTCTCTGAGGATATAAAGAAATTTAATTTTTTGGGAAAATTTAATAGATTCTAGGGAGGCATGCCCCATACCCCTTAAAAAGTTTCTTAACAAATGAGAAGCTAAGTGAAGCAAAAATAAGCTTAAACTCAGCTTCAAATAAGAGGTGTTTACTGAAAAGATTATTTATCTATTTGTTTAATTTTCAAAACACAACCCTAATACTTCCAGTGAATTGGAAATTTGTGTGTGTATGTGTGTGTGTGTGTGTGTGTATATATATATATATATATAGTTCAACATAATGGTCTAGGATTTCTTTTTTCCTTTCACTATCAAGTCATTTTTAAAAGCAATATAGTCCAACTGCTTTCTTTAGATCTCTCATTTCTCATGTCCCTCCATTCTCTTTGCCTCCATGTTGATCTTCTTCCTGACTAAACCACTTTATCTCTTTTCAAGATCTTTTGATTCCAAGAGGCACAAAAAGGCTCCACCTTCAAGTTTCTTTACATCATCCATGAACTTTTAGTGGATCTTTGCTCCATCATTTACAATGAGGGCATCAGCTCAACTGAAGTGGCTGTAATTACCACGGTCACTGCAATGAGGTGCTGGTGCTTCTGTTCCTCAGGATCTTCATGTGGCTTGACATTTATCTTCCCCCATCATAGCTTTTATTTCTCAAAAGAGATTTATTAAGACACTCCTTACACTAGCACTGCCTCATTAACATAACAAAGAAACCCTTTCCAAATGGGATTATAACTACAGGTAGAGGGGATGTAAATGTTAATTTACAACACATATTTTTGGGGACACAATTCAGTCCATAACATTCTCTATCATTCATTTTTAATATGGTAACCATTGTTGTCAGTTGGTAGGAAGGATAGACTTGGAAGAAGGAAGAGGCCATCCACTTCTCAAAGAATTGGCCAGTGAAAACCTATGAATAGCAATGAAACATTGTCTGATATATGACTGGAAAACTTTATGAATAGCCCTGAAACAATGTCCAATATAGTGCTGGAAGATGAGCCCCTCAGGTCATCAGGTCATTTTGAGTGCCCCTCAGCACTCAAAATACAACAGGAGAAGAGCTGCATCCTCAGAGTAGAGCCAACCTTAATGAAGTGGATAGAGTAAAGCTTTTAGGACCCCCATTTGCTGATGTGGCTTGTCTCAAGATGAGAAGAAATAGCTGCAAACATTTCATTAAAAATTGGAACACGGAATGTATGAAGTATGAATCTAGGAAAATTGGCAGTTGTAAAAAATGAGATGGAATGCATATCAATCAATATCCCAGGCATTAGTGAGCTGAAATGGACTGTTTTTTGCTATTTTGAATCAGACGATCATAAGATCTAATATGCCGGGAATGACAAATTGTAGAAGAATGTCATGACATTCATCATCACAAAGAATGTGTCAAGATCTACCTTGAAGTATGATGCTGTTGGTGATAGGATAATATCTCTACACCTATGAGAAAAACTAGTTAATACTATGATTATTCATATTTACACACCAAATACCAAAGCCAGTGATGAAATAATTGAAGATTTTACCAAATTCTGCAGCCTGAAATTGACTAAACATGAAATCAAGATGCATTAATTATCACTGGTGATTGGAATGCAAAAGTTGGAAACAAAGAAGAATCACTGTTAGTTGGAAGATACGGGCTTGGTGATAGAAATGACACTGGAGATCTCATGATAGAGTTTTGGAAGACCAACAACTTATTCATTGCAAATACCTTTTTTCAACAACACAAATGGCAGCCTGACATGTGGACATCACCAGACAAGAGTACACAGGAATCAGATTGACTTCATCTGTGGCAAGAGACAATGGAGAACTCAATATCTTCAGTCAAAATAAGGCCAGGAGCAGACTGTGGAACAGACCATCAACTGCTCATATGCAAGCTAAAGTTGAAGCTGAAGACAATTAAAAGAAATCCATGAGAGCCAAACTGTGACCTTGATTTTATCCCTCTTGAATTTATAGACCACCTAATGAATAGATTTGATGTATTGAACACCAACGACAGAAAACCAGAGGAATTGTGGGATGATATCAAGAGCATTATACATGAAGACAGCAAAAGGTCATTAAGAAAACAAGAAAGGAAGAAAAGACCAAAATGGATGTCAGCAGAGACTCTGCAACTTGCCCTTGAATGGACAGTAGCTAAAGCAAATGGAAGAATGGACAGGATAAAAGAATTGAACAGAAGATTTCAAAGAGCAGCTCAAGAAGATAAAGTCAATTATTATAATAAAATGTGCAAAGTCAATTATTATAATAAAATGTGCAAAGACTTAGAGTTGTAAAACCAAAAAGGAAGAACGTGCTCGGCATTTCTCAAGCTGAAAGAACTGAGGAAAAAATAAAAGCTTCGAATTGCAATATTGAAAGATTCCGTGGGCAATATGTTGAATGATACAGGTAACATCAAAAGAAGATGGATGGAATATACAGAGTCACTATACCAAAAAGAATTTCTAGATGATCATTCACTTCAGGAGGTGGCATATGATCGAGAACCAATGATTACTGAAGGAAAAAGTTGAAGCTGCACTGGAGGAATTGGTAAAAATAAAATAAAACAAGGCTGCAGGAATTGATGGAATACCCATTGAGAAGTTTCAACAAACAGAAGCTGCGCTGGAGGCACTCACTCAGCTATGCCAAGTGATTTGGAAGACAGCTACCTGGCCAAGTGACTGGAAGAGATCCATATCTGTACTCATTCCAAAGAAAGGTGATCCCACAGAATGTGGAAACTATCCAACAATATCATTGATAGCACATGCAAGTAAAATCTTACTGAAGATAATTCAAAAACAGTTGTAGCAGTATACTGACAGAGAACTTCCAGACATGCAAGCTGGATTAAGAAGGGGACGTGAGGAATGAGGGATATAATACCTGATGTCAAATGGATCTTGACTGAAAGCAAAGAATACCAGAAAGATGTTTACTTGTGTCTTATTGACTATGCAAAGGCATTTGACTGTGTGGATCATAACAAATTATGGATAGCATTGAGAAGAATGCGAATTCCAGAACACTTTTGTGCTCATGAGGAACCTTTACATAAACAAGGAGGCTGTTGTTTGAACAGAACAAGGGGACCCTGAATGGTTTAAAATCAGGAAGGGTGTGCTTCAGGGTTGTATCCTTTCACATACTCATTCAATCTGTATTGTGAGCAAATAATTTGAGAAGCTGGACTGTATGAAGAAGAATGTGGCATCAGGAGTGGAGGAAGGCTCATTAACAGCCTGACATACACAGACGACACAACTTTGCTTGCTGAAAGTGAGGATGACTTGGAGCAGTTACTGATGAAGATTAAAGACTACAGTCTGCAGTATGGGTTACACCTCAACATAAAGAAAACAAAAATCTTCACAACTGGACAAGTAAACAGCTTCACGATAAATGGAGAAAAGATTGAAGTTGTCAAAGACTTCATATTACTTGATTCTATAATCAATACCCATTTGCTTTAGCTACTTACTCCCCAAATCACGTGCAAGTTGCAGAGTCTCTTCTGTTACCCATTTGTCTTTTAAATGACTGGATCTCTCTCACTGACCAGGCCCAGGTCAAGGTCCAGGATACAGGAGGAAGTCCAAATGCAAATCTTCATTCAAAAGTCCCTACAAGTCCCCAGAAGAGGAAGGAGAGTTTTCTTATTAGAATAAGTATTCCTTCACCAGCCAAGTATCTGAGGACTTGGGGGTGAGAAGAGACCATGTACTCAGCCCGTACTAGAGTCGTTGGAACAAGCCACTGGCTATTGAAACTTATTTTGTAACATGTTGTCTAACTTTTTACTTGCTT